>NW_012101687.1:5011401-5055913 GCF_000951045.1 Mandrillus leucophaeus | reverse complement strand
TGATCTCCAACATTTCAGATAAGGAATACTCAAACTGTAATAGGTTTAATAAAATAATTCTAAAATGTTAATAAAAAGAAAACATATTAAATGCATAACATTATCAAATAGAGAATATAAAAGTTGAAAACTTCTTTGGTGAATTTTTCCCATGCATGATGAAAATATGCAGCAGGATTTTTAATTCATCAAGCTTCCTAAATGCGGGTTTCTTCTCAAGAAAGAAGCTCTCCACAAGCAGAGGAGGGCAGTACTCACTGCTGTACTACTGTACAGCTCTATGCATCCTGGGATCTCAGTTTGGATGGCTGCTATTATGATGAATAACACAGAGTTTCTAAATTTTCCTCTAATTCCAGAAACAGAAAAAATTAATGGGTCTCTTGGGAGAAGAGTGTTCATGTTCTTTGCACCTCCCCAATTGATCAAGTTATTGAGTCATTGATTACCCTGAAGAAGCCAATCAGTCAAAGGCTTCACAATCACAGTGCCTGCCAGCAGCAAAAAGAAAATCCATTGAATGAAGAATTTCATAAAGACTACACGTCTTATGTCATCTGGAAACTTCTTATTGACTCAGGTTTCTGCTAATTTGTTCATCTAAAGGCTAGATGGATAGAACAATATAGATTTTACTACCGAGGGTAGTAAGAACTGTCTTGGTTGAGAATAAAAGGAGATTTTTGGTGATGTTTTATGCTTCACTGTCAAAAACTCTGAAAAAAAGTACAGCTAAGATATGAGCATTAGGCTGAAATTTAGGGCAGCAGTAATCAGAAATGGAATCAATCAACAAGAATTACACTGTTGACGATTATTCTGAACCTTAAACACCAACCTCTGATTATAGAAATCTGCTTACCTAAGAATGGCAATTCTGCTTTTGATATCAAAAGTTAAGTATAAAGTCAATTAAACTGGTTTTTTAAAAGTTCTTTGATAGCATTGAAACATTATTCCAAAAAAAATTGATAAAATTTTAATACCCTAACTGTACTGTTTTTAGGTAACTTAAGAAAATGATATTTTTGTAACAAATTAGACCTAACCATATAAGAAAAGATGGGTGTTTTTCTGTCTCATTGATATAAGTAGTGAAATTAGGAGGGCCTGAATTCTAATCTGGGTAAATATTGCCTTCCTTTTTTGCTTAGGAAAAGTGAATTATGACTAAATACTCAACATAAATCTGCCTCAATACTTTTGAGTTGATACTATCTGTGTTCTCCTTTCTTTCCATATCCTCTGTGTTCTTCATTTTCTTCTAGATTATTGGAGCCAAGATAGGCTGTTCAAAAAAACTTAAAAATGTTTTCAAATAAGAAGAGAGATAACACTTACCTTGAAAACTTGATCAACTTGATGCATAGAGCCTTGGAAGCAGTTAAGTTTTAATTAAAACATTGAGCCTGCATGTGACAGTTTCATACCTCGGTGCTCATATTTCATATAGAACATGGAGTATTCCCCAAGAGATAATCTAATGAAGGCCAAGCCTCAAAGCCAAAACCCATGGACCCCTCATTTCTTTTTCTAATTGCACACAGTAGAAAAGACACAAAGTCATGACATTTCAATGATACAATGAGCAATGAGCTTCCTTTAGCTTATTAAACATACCAACTCCCAAAGTCTGTTCAACTCCCTAGATTTTGTTTTAAGGAAAATATTTCTTCCCTCTAGTACATCCACCATAAAAGCCCTAGTGATAGTTTTACTGTATTTGAATTTGGAAAATTTTAAAAGGCACTCAAGTTATAGCCCAGTGAAAATTCTAGAAAATTTAGGTAGGTAAATTACATGCTAAGAAATAAAGAAGTTTAAAGGATGTTTAAGAGTAATAATATAGGAGTCCACCTTTATTTCTTGAAACTATATTATGTCATAAAAATTGGGTGAAGGTTTTCCACTTTTTCAGGATGTTTTGTATTATTTGACTTCAGACTCCTTAACATAAAGAAACCACCTACCATGATTGCTGCAGGATATATTGTCAATGAACTTGGTAATATTCATTCACAGTATATATGCTGGGGGTGGTCATTGGCTCACAATTTAATGTGGCCCCCAGAAAATTATTTTATGGCATTATAAATTAACTGCAGGATTAAATGTTAGTGAGTTGGGGAATGTCTATATTCCAGTTTTTAGTTTAAACTGGGCCTGTGATCCCAGAAAGATTCCTTCTTTCTCCATCATTTAGTGGTTAAATTATAATCAGATAGAACTATAAGTCTGGCTTTCTGAAGGCCAGAAACCCATGTCCCAACTATTTCTTTGTTAGGATGCAAAAAATGAGGAGTAAGACAGACACTTTCTCATTGACTTGCCCCACTTGACCAGAGGTGACCTCAAAGCTCCAGTGCTTGAACTCACTACTGAGATTTGGCACTGCCTTTCTCCCCTCACTCTCCAGCCCACCCAAGGCCACTTACAGTTTTTCATAATGACTGTTTAGTAAGCTGTGCCAAGGAACACTATGGTATGGTTGCCACTTCAGAGCAGGGGGGCACTGGTCTGGAGGCATTCCGTGCTGTCCCTCACTGTCAGGGTCCTGGACTTCACAGCTGTGACTCCTACTTGTCACTGCAAAGAAACAGGTGGGTCAGAGCCTTCCTTCCAGGCTGTTTTTCCTAGACTCACAGCTAGCAGCATGAAGCTGATGAGTGGGCCATGTGTAAGGCAAAGTGACCAGGGAAGTGTCATGTGCTGGGGGTAGGGGGTGTGCTGCTGACCTCATTTTCTCATCTGTAAAAGAAGCAGCCTGGAGTCAGCAATGTCAACGGGTGGGGGGACTTGTTGGAAACTTTGTTCCTAATATCTATCTACCCTACATCCTGCATAGCTTCTCCTCACTTTCAGTCTGTGTGGTTGCAGTGAAGTCCACTCCCAGAGCCAGGAGGGTAGGTGACCCAGCTCAATCAATCAAAGTACAGCATTCAGTCCTTGCATCAGTAATTGCATCAGCGGTGGACATGTGGCCTATCCCAATTCAAGCAGAGTAGATCTCAGCACTTCAGGGATGCTCACTCTTCTCCATGAAGTTTGAACCTGCAAGATACATCGCCAGCAGCTGCTGGCACCATTTTGGGACATGAGGAAAAAGCCCATCTGGGAATGATGCCAGCACAGCAGAAGGCAGAGTTAAAAATGAAGGGCACTCAGTCCTCACAGTGTCATATGAGTTCTGGGACCCAATTCTAAACCTCGGGTTACAGGAGCCAATGGTTCCCCTGATTCTGTTTTTTGCTTGTTTTGTTGTTGTTGTTTTATTTTGCTTTTTTTGCACAAGACAGTTTGAGGGTTTGCTGTTTTTTTTTTTTTCAATTTTGGTTTGTTTTTGTTCACTGCAACCAATATATTTTAATTTTGGCAGGTCTTTTGTGGCTCCAAGATTCTGTGGTCCAACTAGTTTTTTGAACTTAGACCAGTTATTTATTCGCTTGGAGTCTTACTTCCCTCAACTGCAAAACAGAAATTAAAAACATGTATCCTGCCATCTTTACACATCACAGCATTACACAAGCAGAGAGAATGACATAATGGAAGTGAAAGCACTTTCAGAAGCTAGAACCAAGATAAAGTAACAGAGAAAATCTTGTTAGTGTGCAATATCAACTGTAGAAAACTGCCACTTTTCTATGTCAAAAATGGTCAAATAACAGCAATTTCACATGTGCAACCTCCTATTTTGCATAATCCTTGCAACTTGTCTTAATTTGAGTATGCCTCCTAAACCATATGGATTCAACCTCAGATAATTTTTATGTAAAATGGTATTGGTATGGTTGCTGTTCCCTTTTCTTTTCCTTTTTTTTTTTTTTTTAAGACGGAGTCTCACTCTGTCGCCCAGGCTGGAGTGCAGTGGTGCGATCTCGGCTCACTGCCAGCTCCGCCTCCTTGGTTCACGCCATTCTCCTGCCTCAGCCTCCCGAGTGGCTGGGACCACAGGCGCCCGCCACCACGCCCAGCTTGTTTTTATATTTTTAGTAGAGATGTGGTTTCACCGTGTTAGCCAGGATGGTCTCAATCTCCTGACCTGGTGATCCACCCGCCTTGGCCTCCCAAAGTGCTGGGATTACAGGTGTGAGCCACCGCACCTGGCCTGCTGTCCCCTTTTCTTTTAACTCCTCTACCATCATTCATGCCCGACATCAGGAGGGAATGGGAAATAGTGGGTGTTTGTGAGACCAGGTTCAGGCTCTCAGTAACAATGTACAAATAGGACATTAGCTCCTATTGAATGCGTCCACCTAGCCCACAGCTTGGAGAATGCAAGAGAAAGGAGCTGGGTTGTTTTTTAATCTTCAAACTTTTCCTTTCTTTATACTTCCATTGAGGACTTCCTAAAATAAATAAATAGAGCTGCTTCAAGTTGCTTTTCATCCCAAATGTAAAAAACAAACAAACAAACAAACAAAAAAGTATTTCTCTTGGGGTATTGCTATTAAATGTCACTTAAGCAAAATATGCATTTTTTGTTTTTATAAAACACCTATTTTAGAAAGATTTCTCAAAACCCTGAAAAACTTTTTTCCCAGCTACAAACACAGGAAGTGGACAATGCAAGGAGCTCTTCAGGCTCTCACTCCTCCAAAAGCCACCTGGTCTATTTTCAAAAAAAAGAAAGAAACCCTTCTATGGTTATCCTGCTTACACCAAATTGAGAGAAAGAGAGAACGTAATTCTTTCTTTTTTGTCTTCCTCTCCCCTACAATGAAGAAAGGGTTGAGAGCTTGGAGTTTCGAATCAAGACAGATCTGGGTTTGAATCACAATTCTACACTTAAGGGCTGAACAATCTTACAAAAATGATTTAAGCTCTCTGAGCTTCAGTTTTTCCATCTGCAAAATGGGAGTAACTATGTTACCTCCCGAGTTGTTGAAGGGGTTTAATGAGGCCATGACTGCAAAACGCAGAGCGCAGTGTCTGCCACTGGTAAGAGTTTAAACAATGGTGCCTTCACTAGTGGCGCTGTCATTATCGCTGTACTTGTTTCAACTTAGGTGGCTCAGAATTTCCTAAGAAGCCTTGGGAAATACTTCTGTTGTTGGCCTCCGTGGTAGCTCTATCTAATGTGGAACGACTAACCCATGTGCCTGACTGAATACCGGCTAAATCATGCCCTTTCCCACTCAAGCGTGGCAGCGAGGTCAGTGTTCCCAGGCATGCATCCAAAAGCCAGCTCGACTCCTGCAGACACTGATGGGGACAGTGGACAGGGGCAGGGAGGATTGTCAAAGACAACAGCATTTCCTGCCCTTTGTCATCTAAACAGTAGGGGTATCAAAGCAGCCGCTCCAATAGGGGTGACACAGTTGTGGCTTCCCTGGGAGATGGCTATCAGATGGGAAAAGCCTAGGGACCAGAAGCTGGGATTACAGGCCCACACTGAAACCCAAGGCACACACCTGAGCCTAGTGCTAGAACTTATTCATATTAATACTACTAGTGATGGTCTCCTACTTTGAGTGCTTTCTGCACCACTGGTGCTGTCCCAGGCACTTTACATAGTATTCCATCAGCTCCTTAAACTATCTCCCAGGTAAGAATCCTTTTGTTCCATAAAGTTTCTTTTTTGAAGGACCCTGTACATCAAGAAGAGTATACAGATCATGAGTACACAATTTTATACTTTACAAAATGATCTAGCGGTATAGGACATTTTGAGCCCTCCAGGAGATACCTACATGCCCCCATCAATAATTAGTCTCTCCTCGCCAAGACTGACCACTATCCTAAAATCTAACACCATAGCAGAGTTTATAGGAATGGAATACTATGATGTAATATATACTCTTGTATGCGGAGCTGGCCTTTTTTTTTTTTTTTTTTTTTTTAAGGGTCTTGCTCTGTCACCCAGGCTGGAGTGCAATGGCACAATCATAGCTCACTGTAGCTTCAACTTCCTGGGCTGAAGCTATCCTCCCACCTCAGCCTCCTGAGTTGGGACCACAGGTGCGTGCCACCACATCGGCTAATTTTTTTTTTTTTTTTTTTTTTCTGTAGAGACAGGATCTTACTTTGTTTCCCAGGCTGGTCTCAAACTTCTGGGCTCAAGCAATCCACCCACCTCAGCCTCCCAAAGCACTGAGATTACAGGCATGAGCCACCACGCCTGGCCTCATTGGCCTCTTTTGCCCAACAGTATATTTATGGGATTCATTCATTAGTGTTGCAAATGGCAGTCCTTTGCTCATTCTCATTGCCATATTGTACTCCGTTGTATAAATATACCACACTTTATCTTGCCGTTGATGGCCATTTGGTATCTTTTTGGTTTGTGGTTGTTATAAGTAATGCTGCTCTAGACATTTTTATGCATGTCTTTTGGTGGGCATATGTACACATTCCTGCTAGTTATACGTCTAGGGATGGAATCACTGGGTTGTAGGACATGCTTTAGTAGATACTGCCAAAAGTATTTCTAAAGTGGTTATGAGGTAAGGATTCTTAATCTCATTTAACAAATGTGGAAACTGACTTTCAAAGACCTGAAATAACTTGCCCAGTGTCACAGCTGTTAAGTGGAAGAGGTGAGATTCAAATCTTCCTCTTCACTTCATGCTAGATTAAGGTTCTCTTGAGAAAAATCTAACAGAAGTGAGAATGTAAAAGCAGCAAACTGCCTAAGTCCAGACCTTTTGGAGAAAACTGATAGCTTGCATTTGAATGCCTTTCAAAATATGTTTGCTTAACTTATTTTAAAAAGTCTTAGAGATGGGTAAAGTCAAAATTATTATTCCCATTTCATAATCAAGAAAAATAAGGCTCTGGGAATCCCAGATTCCTGGAGAGACAAGGTAAGTACATTTTCTGACGCTACAGTGTAAATTCAGCCAGTGCACCTCTGACTGTGGGCCACCGGCCATGACTCTAGGGCTGGAAAACCCTTTTGTATTTGAGGTTCAAAATAACAGAGGGTTGAAGTCTCTCAGGGAGGCCATGAACCCTTTTTTTATTTGGGGTTCAGACCAAGTAGGGCCAGGAACCAGCTGGTAGGAGCCTGCCTACCAGAACTTCCTCTCTAAGCAAACTTTTACATTTGCCCACACCAACCCAGTAATTCTACATTTGCAGCCCTATAAATGAGGATCTTGGAACCCTTAGCCAAATTGTACTACTTGGGAGGAGGTCACTAGAAAAGCTTTATTGATTGGTTCAGGACATCTCTGATCAAAAATTGGTGATCCTTCTACCTGTAAGAATGGCATAACCGCCTCCTTCCTCTAGCAATGTGCTGTTTCCCCAGGACCTTTGTAGAAACCTTGGCCCCTGCAACATCAAATAGGAATTATTGACTAGAAAACTTTTGCTAAAAATACAAACTGTAATAAGAATGTGGCATTCAGATTAACTAAATGCTTTGTTTTGTATCTTTTTTTTTTCTTTTTTCTTTTTTTGGCCCTTGGAACCTGCTCATTTTCATTCTGAAACTGTTGTCTGGATTCAGTTATCTTTAGTCTGCTTTTCAGTGACCTGTGAATAGGATTTAAACAAGGGATATAGGATTTCCTATCTGCTGGAAATCCCAGCCATTTCCGTCACTCTTCCATGGTTGCTCTCTGAAGATGGTGAAGAATCAATGACCTTTCTGGGACAGGCAGCAGAAAACCATCACAGGATGGAGCCTAACTCTGGGATGACCAGGACAATTTGAGCAGCAATCTGGTTTGATGAGGAAATTCTTGGAAGGCTTGAGTGACTTGTCCTGTATCCCTTAGTGAGCTAGTGCATCTGCAGGAGAATGAACAGATGGTTCCCCCGTCTGGCTACGAATTTACTCAGCCTTTTATGTCTGAGAATCATTTAAAAAAAAGCTACAGGCTAGATGTGGGGATCCCTGAAGAAATTAGGGTAGCATTGCATAGGAAGCTGGATGGAGAGCTCCAACTTATCCACAAATGGGGCTTTAAGTAGCATTTTGTGTTTCTAAGGTTGGAAAAAAAAATGGTGAGCAACTGCTGACCATGTTGGATGCATATAAAAAGAAAGCAGGCAGTTTGAGGTTTAGTTGATATGAGGGATGGATGCCCAGTACAATTCTGAGACCGCACTCCCAGGAGATGGGTGGGACTTGACTGACAGGGTGAAGTCATCATCCACAGAAGGCCTCCACAGCCCACGCTGGAGCTGACGCCAGAGGTCCCTTAGAGAATCAACTCTCACCATGGGGCTGTCAAAGGCAAAGGCAGCAACCCCAGCAAGAAAGACTGTGTTTTTTTCCCACTCAGGTGAAGCCATGCACATCTCTTTTCTGGACAGTGTAAATCTCTAGAATTGGGGGACAGTGGTGGGACGGGGGGACCCAAGAAGGAAATCTTCAACCTCTTGCCGAGCTGACCAACCGGGATAGAAGAAATGGGACTTGGTACGCTGAATTTGTTCACACTGGCCACATTTGAGTGTTCACAGTTGCTAATAGAACTGGGTTGAGGCCAGATATGGTGGCTCATGCCTGCAATCCAAAGACTTTGGGAGGCTGAGGTGGGGGAATCACCTGAAGCCAGGAACTCGAGACCAGCCTGGGCAACTTAGTGAAACCCATCTTTACAAAAACAAATAAGCAAACAAACAAACAGAAACTGGCCTAGAATGTTATCCTTTTCTGCTAGTATGTGCCATAGCATTTACTCTGAAAATTTTGAAGTTCAAGTCTTTAGACTTCAAAAAGCTACTTTGTTAATCAGGTCTCTTGGCTCAAAACATGATGCGTTACACGTTATATAAGACAAGGAAAAAAAAAACCGGAAGACTGACCGCTTGGACATTAGATGACTCGGATGAAAGACTTCTAAAATGATTTTACAAAATTTCTAACATCCACTGGGAACTTGCCAGTTTGAAGTGAGTTTGAAGAAAAGTTCGGCTTTCTACCTCCCTGTTCTAGTGGAAAAACCCGGCAAGTTTTGCTTCTCAGAGTGCCTTCCATGAGCCAGCAGAATCACCATCACCTGGACGCTTGTTAGAAATGCAGACCTCAGACCCTAGAGACTGAATCAGAGTCTGCATTTTACCAAGATCCTCACGCTATTTCTTGCACAGTAAGGTTGAGAAGGATTGCAGCAATGCAATGGGCACACCAGCAGGCTCTTGAAGGCACTGCCATATTGCACAGCTTCCACAGGCCTGGAGTCTGGATCCTCTAAGACACATTGTCCCTGAAACTGAAAGACTGGCATTTCACCTGCACCTGAGAGAGAACACAGCATCTCTTCCTGGGAGGACCTGTGTGACCCCGCCTGAATGAAAGGTACGTCCAGAGGGAAGAACCAAACTACCAGAGCCTCTCATTGCTCTTCTGTGAGAGGGAAACTTCTGTAGGGCTGCTCAAAGGTTGGTAAAAAAGCCTTGATTTAATGCCCAAGGCTTTGATGGCATTGTCCTTGTCCCCGCCCCGGTTTGCTCACTTGGTCTGCAGTGGCAGGCCCACACTTGGCAGTCCCTGGAGTCCTCGAGTGCCTGCGTGCACTTTCTCTTCTTGGTTGGAGGCAATGAGGCTCTAAAATCAAGACACCAAAATGAAGGTTAGGATTCTTCCTTCTCCTCCATGTTCTATCAAATAAAATTAAATCTCCCAGGCTGTCTGCTTTCCTAAGTCTAATTCCAATTAGTTAAGGTTCCTTGAGCCCTACTAGGCTGAAACTCAGTTTCCCTTGATCAAGTGGATCTGAGATTCACCAACCTGAAAGATAAGCTGACAATGTTTATAATGGCAGAGGACTCACGGAGACAGGGAAGATACAGACATAAAATATAGGTTTACATTTTACACCCGACCATTTTTTTTCAGGTGGAGTTTTACCGCAATTTTTGATGGCCTTTACTCTTTTTGTCACCCTCTAGATGCAGAAGAGGAAATAAAAGAAAGAAAAGGGGAGAAGACAGAAGAAAAGAACATTAGTTAAGGCTTAATTAGCAGATATTTCTCGGAGAGCTCATTCACAATCCCCTTGGGGAGTCGAGCTGAGGCTGCATAAGCTAACAATGTTTCCTCCATCATCCAGAACCTCACTGTATATTCCTGACATTTTAACTTTTGGTTGAAGAAGGACCTTGGATTTAGAGGGTTTTTAATTAAAAGATTGTCTAAGCCAAGAACACTGGGACCTCGCGACGTCCTATATGTGTCTCAACACTGCCATCTCCTGGACAGGACTCCACTGTGCATTCTCTCTAGGTCCTTGCCAGAGGCAGGCTGCACCGAGGCTTTCTGCAGAGGTCTTTGATAACTAAATATCTTTTTCTTTACCCAGGGTTGTGGCACAGAGGCTGCTGATGGTAAGAACAACCTATCCCCACATGGGAGGGCACGGATTGGTCCAGGGGGGTGGCAAGATGACTGGCGTTTGAGTGGCAGCTGTGAAAGTCTCCGTGGACTTGGCTGGAGTCGCCCATTCCAGAGGTGCTCTGCAGCGGGTGCATGGGCGGCATCGCAGGAGCAGCTGTTGGGTGGAGAAAAGGAGCTGGAGTTCTCCCAGCTGTGGGCCTTAGGGTTCGATAGCACGCACCTGAGGAGAGACACAAGCAAGAAGTGCCCCTTTCTCACCGCCCAGAGTCGAAGAAGAGCAACAGTGCAAGATGTTATGTGCTGAAGGCGGACTGCACTCACCTTTGACCTGCGGAGGACAGCATGAGTCGGATGCAGAATAGGGCGGGGTGTCTGGGAGCTGGCATTGCCTGAAGATTAGAGATATGCATTGCATTTTTGTTTCACTCTAATCCATTGTATTTTTTGTCAGAAATAGGAGACTACCCTCAGTATACAGGCCTCACAGTGATGGTTCCTGGTGCTGGGCATGGGGGGTGAGGGGGTTGGGAAGTGAGGGCCCAGCAGACCATGCCCAGGGTCGTTTCCTGGTTAAGTGAGTGGACTTTGGGTCCCAGGTCTTCCATTTCCTAGCTGTGTATCCATGAACAACTATGTAACCTGTCCAGGCCTCCATTTCCTCATCTACATAATGGAAATAATCATTACATCTACCTCACAGCATTGTTGTGAGAATTAAATGAGATCATGTACAAAAAGCCCATAACATAATGTCCCAAACATAGTGAGTGCCCAATAAAGTTTAATATTATTGCTTCTCGTAAAGGACAAATATTTAAACTGACAGATATCCCAATGGCACTGATTGAATCTTTACAAATTACATGAATGTATTAAATTATCACATTTACCCCTAAATATATATATACACATCTATTATGTATCAATAAAATTTTTAAAATAATTACTTCTTAATACTTCTATACCAGAAAAAAAAAATGGTTGTACATACTGTTTGGGCCAAGGAAATGTAAATTGCTGTCCCCACAGCAATGATTTTCTATCTGGGCTCCAGGGGATCCCAAAGCTCTTGAAAGGAGCTCAAGGGGTTTATAACAAGAACATTTTAAATTGCTGGGGAGAAAATAACTTTTTTCTGTTTTATATATTGAAGTGCAAGCAAATTTTTTTTTTTTTTTTTTTTTTTTTTTTTTGAGATGGAGTCTTGCTCTGTTACCCAGGCTGGAGTGCAGTGGCATGATCTTGGCTCACTGCAATCTCCGCCTCCCAGGTTTAAGCGATTCTCCTGACTCAGCCTCCCAAGTAGCTGGGATTACAGGCGCTTGCCACTACACCTAGTTAATTTTTGTATTTTTAGTAGAGACAGGGTTTCACCATGTTGGCCAGGCTGGTCTTGAACTCCTGACCTTAGGTGATCTGCCCATCTCAGCCTCCCAAAGTGTAGGGATTACAGGCATGAGCCACGGCACCCAGCCAGTAAAACTTTATTTTTTAAAAAAGTGTGAAAATCTCTGTTCCAAAAGACCTACGAGTTGCTTATAGCCCAGCATCTCTGTGATGCTGCATCATACATAAGCACCCCCAACCTCTACTTGATTCTCTTGCTTGGAGAGGAAGCTTCAAGTTTAGTATGTTGTTTAAAAGTCCAACATAATATGATGAAAAGCTTGCTTTTATCGTTTACCAGAAAAGTTGTTTTCTCCTCAAATTAGTTCTTTATAATTTATTCACTTCCTATTAATAAGGGAAGAGAGAACACACATCTACCCACTTCCAAAAATCCCACTCAAATAAACATAAAGGAATAAAGAGACATATATACCAAAGCATATAGAGAATATGAGTAGAGACCCCAGCAGACCAAATTTTAATAACATGGCAGCAGACAGAAATAGACCAGATGGTAACTGAACTAGTAGAATGGAAAAAACGCAACCAAGACTGCCTGGAAATGGTGGAGGTAACAGAGGGAGCCAAGAAGTTTTCCAATCAAACAGAACTCAAAAAGCCCAGGACGCAGAAGTCATCATGAGCTTCTACATTCAGGGCTAAGGGTGAAGCTGAAAACAAAAGGATTGCTTGAACATTTGAACAAAAACAACTGGACCCTTACATCAGCTTCCCCACTCTGTAAAGCTACCTCTACAACAGCAATCCCCAACCTTTTTGGCACTAGAGACTGATTTCTTGGAAGACATGGAGGTAGTGGGGGCGGGGGATGGTTTCGGGATGAAACTGCTCCACCTCAGATCATCAGGCGTTAGTTAGATTTTCATAAGGCGCATGCAATCTAGATTCCCCTCGCATATGCAGTTCACAACAGGGTTCCCGCTCCTAAGGGAATCTAATGCCGCTGCTGATCTGACAGGAGGCTAAGCCCAGGCGGGAATGCGCGTGCATCCCGGTTCCTAACAGGCCATGGACCCGTAGCAGTCCGCCGCCAGGGGTTGGAAAAACTGCTCTACAAAGAATCAGAAAAATGCGGCCTAGCTTGGAGGGACAGAACAATCAGTGAACACTAACCCAGAAATGATCCAGGTACTGGATTAGCAGACAAGGATCTTCAAAGCAGCTGCTATAAGAAGCTAAATGGAGCAGACAAGCACATGCTTGTGAAATAAATAAATAAAATCTCAGCAAAGAAATCAAAACTACAAATAAAAAACTAAATCGAAATTCTAAGCTTAGAAAAATTCCAGAAATGAAAGTTTTAAAAAATTATTAGATAGGCTTAAAACAGAACTCAAAGATACATCAATAGACATCATCCCATCTAAACGAGAGGAAAAAAATGTCTTTTTTAAAACTTTAAAAAAGAGAGAGAAAAAGAGATTTATGAACCTGCAGAGAGGATGAAATAGAAAAAAAATTAAGATGTAACAGCCCAAATCTTCCAAATTTAGGAAAAGATATAAATGTATATAAAGATATATACATTATGTACATGTATTTATATATATACATTTATATCTTTAAGAAGGTCGGCAAAGTAAATACATCTACTGCATCAGAGTGAAGTAACTGTAAACCAAAATAAAGAGAAAGTCTTAAAAGTAGCCAAAGAAAAACAGTACATTATGTGCAAGGTCATAGTGATTCAAATAATCACTGACTTATCAAAATCTCCAGAGGCCAGAAGACAATACAAAAACATCTTTAAAGTGCTACAGAAAAACAAAACTGGTAAGCCCAAATTTGATATCCAATGAAAATAGTCTTCAAGAATGAAAGCAAAATAAAGATACTTTGAGATAAAAGAAAACTAAGTGAATTTGAGAATAGACACGTACAATAAGAAATGTTAAAGACACTTATTCTGGCTAAAGGGAAATGGTTCTAGATGGTTCTAAATGGTTCTAGATGGAAATTTGAAACTATGAAAAGGGATGAAGATAATAAAAATGATGTATGTTTGAATGTAAATTATTTTTTATCTTAATTTTTAAAAATACATCTGAAGGTGGACACAGTGGCTCATGCCTATAATCCCAGCACTTTGAGAGGTTGAAGGAGGAGAACTGTTTAAGACCAGGAGTTTAAGACTAGCCTGGACAACATGGCAAGACCCTGTTTCTACAAAAAATACTAAAATTAGTCAGGCATGGTGGCATGCACCTGTGTTCCCAGCTACTCAGGAGGCTGAGAGTGAAGGATCACTTGAGCCCAGGAGTTTAAGGCTTGAGTGAGCCATGAGTTGCCACTGCTCCCCAGCCTGAGCAACAGGCTGAGACCCTAGTTCAAAAATAATAATAAAATAAAATAACCAAATAAAATACATTTGAGCGTTTAAAGCAAATTTTGTGAAGTTTATAATGCACATAGGTATAATACTTAGGACAACTATAGCATAGGGGATGGGAGTTGGAGATCAATGGGACTATGTTGTTGATGGTTCTACATTTTATGTAAAGTGGTACAATATTAACTCATTAACTCTAAGTAAACTGTAAAAAGTTAAATAACGCAAAGAAGTAGAACTAAAGTCAACAGAAAAAACGAAATTCTAAAATTATTCAAATAATACAAAATAAACCAAGAAAGGAGTTACAGAAGAATAAGAAACAGAAGAGGACAAAAAAAAAAAAAGACAGACAAATAATTAAATGTCAGACTTAACTACAGATATAGTCATCCCTTATTCGTGGTTTCACTTTCTAAGAGGTTTCAGTTACCCACAATCAACCTTGGTCCAAAAATATTAAGTGGAAAATTTCAGAAAAAAATAATGTATAAGTTTTAAATTGGACACCATTCTGAGTAATATGATGAAATCACACACCATGAATCATCCCTCTTTCCAGTATATCCACACTGTATCCACTACCCACCCGTTGTCTTAGTAGCCTAAGACAGACAGATTGCCTGCCACGATATCTCATTGCTTATGTTCAAGTAACCTTTATTTTACTTTAATAATGGTTCCAAACACAAGACATGTAAAGTTGGCAATTTGGATATGCCCAAGAGAAGCCACAAAGTGCTTCCTTTAAGTGAACATTTGAAAATTCATTGCTAGAATCTACTGCAAGCTTGTCTAATCCGCCACCCATGGGCCACATGTAACCCAGGATGGATGCAGCCCAACCCAAATTTGTAAACTTTTAAAAAACGTTATGAGTTTTTTTGTGATTTGTTTGTTTGTTTGTTTAGTCATCATCTATCATTAATCTTAGTGTATTTTACATGTGGCCAAAGACAATTCTTCTTCTTCCAAAGTGGCCCAGGGAAGCCAAAAGATTGGACACTCCTGATCTACTGTAAGAATTAATCTTCTATTCATGAAATTGTAAAGAAAGAAAAAGAAATTTGTGCATAGCATATATAGGGTTCGGTACTATCCTCAGTTTCAGGCATCCAGTAGAGGTACTGCAACTTGTCCTCCATGAATAAGGGGGTCTATTGTACAATACTAATAATTACATTAGATGTTAAAAGATTAAACACTCCAATTAAAAGGCAGAAATTAGGCCAGGCACGGTAGCTCACACCTATAATTCCAGTGGGAATTTGGGAATTCCGCTATAATTCCCAATAATTTGGGAAGCTGAGGCAGGAGGATTGCTTGAGGTTAGGAATTCAAGACCAGCTTCAGCAACATAGTGAGACCCTGTCTCTGAAAAAAATGTAAAGGCCAGGCACGGTGGCTCACGCCTGTAATCCCAGCACTTTGGGAGGCGGAGGAGGGTAGATCACAAGATCAAGAGTTTGAGATCAGCCAGGCCAACATGGTGAAACCCATCTCTACTAAAAATACAAAAATTAGCTCGGCATGGTGGTACACACCTGTAATCTCAGCTACTCAGGAGGCTGAGGCAGGAGAATCGTGTGACCTCAGCAGGTGAAGGTTGCAGTGAGCCAAGATCATGCCATTGCACTCCAACCTAAGCAACAGAGCGAGACTCCATCTCAAAAAAAAAAAAAAAAAATTTAAAAATTAGCCAGGTGTGGTGGTGCACACCTATGGTCCCAGCTATTCAGGAGGGTGAGACAGGAGGATCACTTGAGCCCAGAAGTTTGAGGTTACAATGAGCTGTGATTATGCCACTGCACTTCAGCCTAGGTGACAAAGTGAGACCCTGTCCCTAAGGGGGAAAAAGGGCAGAAATTATCAGAACGGATTTTTAAAAAGCAACTCTCTGTTGCCTGCAAAATCACTTTAAATATAAAGGCACAGATAAGTCAAAAGTTAAGCAAGAGAAAAATGTGTACAAGAAGGGTGAAGCAGTTTCAAGAATAATAGCTAAAACTGACTTCAAAATAAAGAGTACCACCGCAGACAAAGAGATTCATTTCACAATAATAAAAGAGTCATTCTTTAGGAAGGCATAGGAATCATGATTGTTTATGTACTTAATAACAGAGCTTCAAAATATACAAAGCAAAAATTAGTGAAACTAAAAGATGTAGACAATTGTACAATCACATAGCTAAACATTTTAACATTCCTCTTTCATTGATGATAGAACAAAATGGGGAGAACAAGTTGTTAGAACCAAAAAGTCACTAAAGACATACATAGATTGAGGAATTTATTTAAGAGGAAAATAACTGATTATTTTTAACATTGAGAAAAATTTTTAGCTGTTTTTAGAGAACTTGAGGGAATCAAAGCCAAACAAATTGTAAAAACAAGGCAATGATTCAAACAAAGCAAAAAAAATTTATATGTGACACATCATGGTAATGTAAGCCCTGGATATTGAGATAACTTAAAATTTTAGACAACTTTATGATATTGGGAAGCTGAGTGTAGAAGTGAATGTAGGATGTGATATAAGAAAATTAAATCTTCCCAGAAGATTATATTATGTTCTTCAAGTGTATACAGCAAGAAAGCAATATAAAAACATTATTTAGATATAGGGCAATAGAAATATCCAAAAAGTTGGAAAATGGCTGCCTCTGGGGGAGCGAATTTAAAGACAGGGGTAGAGCAGGGGGATTGCTGGTAATTTCCCATTATATGCTATATACAGTATCATTTGACTTCTTAAATTCTTAACATGTATCACTCTAAGTCTATAAATTAAATTTTGTAACTGACTCTGTGATCTCATAATTCCACATTTAAGGCTCTAGGCCTTTGTTTAGTTACCCTTACACTACAGGCATCACTGAATTCAATAACATAAATAAAAACTGAAAATCACAAGTAAATGATCAATCTACTCAAAAAAATACGGCTTGGCATATTATAAACAGGAATGCAGTCTCCATCCAGCAGTCCCTTAAGGAAAACCAAAAGTCCCTGTGTTGAGTGACAGTAATATGTGTTGGTGGTTTTAAGATGAAGATTTAAAAATATTAAATGCTGTCTTTACAGTGCCTTCCCCTTCCAAAATTCACCATAGCTACTCATTTATCTCATTGTATTTTATATGCTTCCATCCTCAATGCATTTTAATACAGTTAGAGAAATTTTGCACTTCTTTTCAGAGAATTTGAAGGGAGAATTAATGATAGCTACCTTCAAACTGACCAAACTGTTCAAACAAGAGCAATGATTAGCTCCTAGTAAAACACTTGTTTGGTAATTTTTCTTCACTTCTTAGCCCCTCCTACTCACAGTCATCATGTCAAGAATCCCAGAAATGCACATCAGACTGTTTCAGTCTTTGTGCTCCAAACTTGTCTATTATACTAAAAGGATTTCCATAAAGCAGACAAACACCAGAGAGCAACAGACACTATGGGTCACACCTTGAGTGGCCAACTCTGTCTCTAGCATCAGCAGGAAAGAGTTGTAAAAATCAAGAGATTCAGGAGGCCGAGGCGGGTGGATCACCTAAGGTCAGGAGTTCGAGACCAGCCTGGTCAACATGGCAAAACCCTGTCTCTACTAAAGATAAAAAAAAAAAAAAAAAAAAATAGCCAGATGTGCTCCTTGAACCCAGGAGGCAGAGGTTGCAGTGAGCCAAGATCTCGACAATGCCCTCCAGCCTGGGCGACAGAGCAAGAGTCTGTCACCAAAAAAAAAAAAAAGGAAAAATCAAGAGATTCTTAGCAGCTGATAAAAAATGGAATAATTTGCCTTCTAAACCCCTTCCTCTCAGACATACAACTTGTTTTTGTCTTTTGGAGGATAAATGGAGAAACAGTCTCCCAGGGGTTGAATCTACATGAACCAAAAGAGGGTGTACAAAATAGACTTTGCCCTCCAGCTAGTTGAGGTGATACGTACATCCGTGGCAAACATGCTGCCCTCAGTGCAGCCAGTATTTCTTTCATATTGCAACCAGGCTTGCTCAAGTCTTTACTGAGTGCCTACTGTGCTCATGACTCTACCAGGCACTAGGCAAGACACATACATGGTGTGTCTTCATGTGACTATCTAGGTGGGATACTCACAATTGAGTCATCCAATCCTAGTTTTCTCCAATGAATTCCTCGGTGCCGTCACACAACACCAATCGCCCCTTCTCTAACACTCTACTGCACCTCACACTGAGCTCAGCTCAGCACAGTGCCCAATACAGAGTTGGTGCTTAACAAATATGAGAGATTGTGTTAAACTACATATGACCATGAATATGCTGTATATATAAATCCATATATCGAGAGAGCCTTCCTGACCACCCAATCTAAAATGGTAGCCTCTCCTCCTTGCCTTATTCTTATTTGTCTTCATCTTACTGAGTGACTTTAGACGACCAGCCATTGTCTTTTTCTTCCCACCGGAGTGGCATGACAACAATGGTGTGCCACGGATGAGGGAATGGGAATTGCTCACCCCAGGTGCAGGCAATAAGGAAATGCATTGTCTGTAGACAATTTGAAAACAGTACTAAGCCTACAAAAAGCCAGTCTGCTTTTTATTATCACCATGCATCACCAATTCTAAGAAAAATGCCTGGGTGCCCTGCCAGGGCAGACTGTTCCCCCCACAGTGCCCTTGGTCTGGCAGGGATTACATCTGTTTTATTCACTGTTTTACCCCATGCTCCAACTGTTAAAATGGCTGTTTAATTTAAAGTATTTCCTCCAGTTTTTCATGTATATGATTTATCTTTTCATATGAACTTTCACATTAATAATATGTCTTCCTACTCTGTGTGTGTGTGCATGTGTGAGTGCATGTGTGGGCATGTGTGAGTGCATATCTGTGTGTACGTGTGAGTACACGTGTGTGTGCACGTGTGAGTACATGTGTGAGTGCATGTGTGTGCACGTGTGTGAGTGCACATGTATGCATGTGTGTGCACTATGCAACTGTGTGTGTGTGAGTGTATGTGTGTGCACGTGTGTGAGTGCACATATTTGCATGTGTACTGTGTACTGTGCAAGTGTGTGTGTGAGTGCATGTGTGTGCACGTGTGTGCATGCTGTGCATGTGTGTGTGCATGTGCACTCCATCGTGCCCCAGTGGGGAGATTGTGACAGGCACTCAATAAATACTTGATCAAGGTCAGTTAGGGTTTGTAGCCACCATCTAGAAGTTGATACAGGAAAGAGTTTTGGAAGAAATGTTGTCAATGAGTATAGTTGCCCAAGAAAATCATTTCATGATAGGGCAGTCAAAAACAAGGCAAATAAGATGCCACTCCTCCCCTCCAGCTCTGTGCTGGCAGACTGCAATGATCTGACCCTTTCACACCCCTCCTCTGCTGCTTTAGATATAGAGATACTTTTTTGAGAACCTACCCTGAGCCAGGCACCATGCTAACCCTTTGCATGTGTGTCTCATTTAACCTCCATGACTCTCATATGAAAACGCACCATCATTGTCCTTAATCCTCAGGCAATAAAACCGAGGCTTGGCCGGGCACGGTGGCTCACGCCTGTAATCCCAGCACTTTGGGAGGCCGAGGCAGGTGGATCACAAGGTCAGGAGTTTGAGATCAGCCTGGCCAGCATGGTGAAACCCCGTCTCTCCTAAAAAAAATACAAAAATTTAGCCGGACATGGTGACACACACCTGTAATCCCAGCTACTTGAGAGGCTGAGGCAGGAGAATTGCTTGAACCTGGGAGGTGGAGGTTGCAGTGAGCCGAGATCGCGCCACTGCACTCCAGACTGGGCGACAGAGCAAGACTCCGTCTCAAAAAAAAAAAAAAAGAAAAAAGAAAAAAGAAACCGAGGCTTGATGAGGTTAAATAATTGACTCGTGGTTATTCATCTGACAGTTAGTCAAGCTGGAGTCAGATGGTCTACCACCAGAGGTTATCCTCTAAATAACAGGGTATTTTAAATACAGACCATTCTAATCAAATTACTTATTATTATGAGTCATTTCATCTTGCACAGATATCCTTAGAATCAAGGAGTATCAGATAACGTTTTAGCCCAGTCTTCTTCTTCAGGCTTTCTCTTATTCTATCAGTTTGAACTCAGAAGTCAAACCAGTCACCGAACTCAAACAGTTTTTAACAAGCTCTTCTCACAGAAGTACACGTACTCTCTCACTGCCTTTCGCAGCATCACAGTACAGCTTATCAGCCCCACGAGAGTGATGGTAGAACCAAGACATGCAGCTGGTAACGGACTCCTAATTCATTTGCCATCCAAACCCAATAAGCCAAGTCCTAAGTTAAACCCATAATATTAGATGCTTAAGCTCTAACATTAGAATGAAACAAAATGAAACCTGCAGTTGATTCCTTCACGGATCTAACACGTCTGTTTCCCCTCCTGTAACGTCCCCTATTCAAACACCAGTGTCCTCAGCTAGTTCCCTCCTACCCCTATACCAGATCTCAAAGCCTAAAGTTCATTATATCTACCCCTACTAAGCACACTGACTCAAACCAAACTGCATTAATTTAGTCTGTCTTGAAGATTTACTAGTCTCTTTTCTAGAGCCTTGCCTTCTCTACACACATATACATATAATGCTTGTTTTCCTTTTTCATTGCAATTTCAGGGTTTTATGCTTCCCCTAAGTCTCTCCAATCTCCCTCTCTCAAAGTAGCATTGCATACCTGGACATTTCCTAGTACGTCTCACCACCGTAGCTCAACTGTGTACCAAGTGGGTAACTGGCTGGCTAACCCAGGAAATCAGAGAGGACCTTAGCCTGCTCCTCCTAAGCAGACAGCTATCCCAGATTCTACCGTAAGGAAATAAAGAGTTAAGGGCAATTTACAGAAACCTTCACATGTTGACAGGACTGGCCTCAGCTCTGCATACATGCCTTATACATGCTCATACATGAATAATACGTCCCAAATGGGGCCCATGGCCAAATAAGTTTGAGGAACCCTTCATTCCATTGCTCTTCCCTAGTTGCACATTAGCACATCAAAGGCACTGAGAAGTCCTGCAGTAAAAACACTTATGTAATTTAGTTTAAGCCAGTGAGTCACAAGCTAATTTATTGACCATGGAACTTTTTTTCCTCACAGCATCTAATAGGACAAGTTTTTCATAGAGCATTTGTTCCTTTTTCACAAGGCCAATAATTCAATGTTTTAATATATTTAAGATATGAAAATCTGCCTATGAGATTTAAACTAGCTCTCAGAAATTTGCAACCCAATGGTCTCTTAGATTTTTGAGATAAAGGGTTGCCACTGATATCTTTAGAAGACACACACTGTAGGCAACATGGTAGAGGGGAAGTAACATGATTGGTAGTAAACCTAGGTCTGAATCCCACCTCTTGTATCCAGGCAAAAACAAAAACAAAAAACCCTACATACCAGTGCTGTTGTGATATGAAACTATGAAATGAAACTAACCTGCATGAAGACCTTTGGTATTTAGAAATACTTAAAACTTGGAGTATTTGAACAGGTTGTACAGTTCTAATGATCATTGAACTAGCCCAATGTCCCTGTAGTCATGGAATAGCCATGTTTCTGCTTGTTCTCACTCAGATTTTATTGCAGTTCCACTTAATTGCAAGCATCTGAGCATTTTTTTAATCAAGTAATGACAGGTTATCTGATCATAGGGCTCTCCTTTAATGAACGTGAACTCTGACAATCTTTATGAACTATGGCTCAGATCTACTCTGAGTCACACCATTTGGTAGATAATTTTAGACACATTTCATGTATTTCCCTGAGATTCACGTTCTTTTAAAATATCAATTAATCTAAAAGCTTCATGTGGAAGAAAAGGCGTGTTTCTAGAGCCAGGCCGATTTTTATCTCAGCTTTGCCGCGTCTTGACCTATGGAGAGTTACTTAACCTCTCTGCACCTTATCCTCTTCATCTGTAAAACATAAATAATATACCTATTTGGAAGAGTTTAGAGAACGAGATGTATTACATCAAATATGTAATTAAATAAGTGAATATATGAAGGGCAAAGAATGCCCAACACTTAGTAAATACTCAACAATAGTAACTTCCTCTTCTACCTCATCTGCAAGCCCCATCACCCGCCTCAAAGGTAGAGAGTGAAGCCTCCTGGGCAAACCGGTCCTGAATCTCAATAGCAAGGGGAAAGCCTATAGGCAAATATTTCTGGTCTGGTAGGAAAGACCATTATTTTCATGGAGACTAAAATATAAGGCAGATTTCGGACCTCCCAGGTAGCTCAGAACACAATACCCCAAAGTACGGTGCCTTGGCATGCTAAGTACTTTGAAATGAAGGAGACTGGAAGGACCTCAGAAGCAAGGTATCTCTGACCTTCCCCTGTCCTCCTGCCTCTCATGCCCTTTTCTCTCTCAAAGCAAATCACAGAAACCATAATTCTTCTTCCCTAAGATGGTTCATAGATACTAGAACTCCTCCCCGTAAAGTGAGCCATAAAACCCAGAAAAGTCACTGTCTCCCTTCCATCTCATTCCAAAGGGACTCTCATTCCAAAGAGACCCTACCCCACAGCTTGGAAGAAGCAATGCTACACAGAGAAGCCAAGAAAAATCTGAACAGACCCTGCTGGGTTTCCTCCCTCAGTCTGTTACCATTAGATCACACCCTTTTGTCCACTTACATTTCTACACAGCTGTTCATTCCTCATTGAACCCAAGCATAAAAATAAAAATAGTTTTCCCTGAGTCTCTGCATTTCATTTCTGAACACTCCTGCATCACATAAAACTTTAATTAAGTAAATTTTTTATGCTTTTCTCTTGTTAGCCTGTCTTTTGTTATAGGAGCATTGGTTGTGACCATTATGGTGGACAAGGAATGGTATCATACATTTCCATCCCTATAAAAGACAGCTCTTCGATGAAGACCTTTGTTCACTTTTCCCTCTAAACAGCTAAAGGTCTTTCTATTAGTTATAAGAAGTAGTCTAGATGATTACACAGAACCCAGGTAGAATCAATGGAACCTTCACTTAAGGAGAAGACACTTAGAGGAGAGAGACTATACAACTTTTGGCAGGTTGCTTCCAGGTCAGAGAAAAGGATATGTCCATGGTCCACATTTCATACAAGTTACTGCGATGTAGTGAAAGGGAATGTGAGGGCAGGCACAGGGGCAATTAGTATCTGAGTTCAGCCCATGCAGTGCCTAGAACAGAACAGCCAGCTCAGAGTGTGGGCTCAGACATTTGGCAACCTACTAGCTCTGTGTGTGTGTGTGTGTGTGTGTGTGTGTGTGTGTGTGTAACTTCCTTCAAAAATGTTGAATTCAACTTCTTCCCACAATTTGTTGCCAAGGAAGTTTCTGTTGGCAGAGAATAATAAGAGCCAGGTACCAGAAGTATACGCATATAGGTTTCTCCGTTACTATTGAAGATTCAGGCCTGGTTTCACTCTCTGTGTTAGGAGGGCAGGGGCATTTGCAGGTATGCTGACGTGGGCTCAATAACAGAATGGAGATGACAGTGACAGTGGAGGGCCAGTGAACTTGGAGTCAAATCAATAGAACTTATCCAATATAAGCAACAGAGAGAAAAAATATTGAAAAAAAATGAACTGAGCCTCAGTGACCTGTGCAAACTATCAAAGGGCTAACATTTGCATTTTTGGAGTTCTAAAAGGAAAAAAGAAAGACATTGGTAAAGAAAAATAAATGTTAAAAAAAAATGGCAGGTTGGGTGAGGTGGCTCATGCCTGCAATCCCAGCACTTTGGGAGGCCGAGGCAGGCGGATCACCAGGTCAGGAGATTGAAACCATCCTGGCTAACACGGTGAAACCCCGTCTCTACTAAAAATACAAAAAATTAGCCAGGCATGGTGGCGGGTGCCTGTAGTCCTAGCTACTCAGGAAACTGAGGCAGGAGAATGGTGTGAACCTGGGAGGCGGAGCTTGCAGTGAGCTTAGAGCGTGCCACTGCACTCCAGCCTGGGTGACAGAGCGAGACTCTGCCTCAAAAAAAAAAAAAAAAAAAAGGCTACAAATTTCGCAGATGTTGTAAAAACTATACACTTACAGATTCAAATTTGATCAAATCCCAAACAGTATAATATAAAAAAATGCTCATACCTAGAAACATAATCAAACTGCTGAATATCAAAGATAAAGAAAATATCTTGCAGATGGAGAAGAATGATATATTACATACAAGGGAACAATGATTCAAATAGCTTTTTATTTTTCATCAGAAACCATGGAGGCTAGAAAGCAGTGGGTCAACATTTTTTAAATGCTGTGGAAGGAAAAAACCCTAATGACCAAGTATTTTATATTCAGCAAAAAAATGTCTTTTAAAAATGAAGTTGAAATTCAGTGGAGGAAAACTAAGAAAATCTATCACCAACAAATCTGCTCTAAATGAAATTCTAAAGGGATTTCCTAAGGTTGAAGAAGAATGATACCAGAAAGAATTGTGGAACTTTCCAAATGAAGGAGACCAACAGAAATGGTAAATGCTTGTGTCAATATAATAGCCTATTTTTTCTCTTCTTAAGTTCCTCAACATATATATGAACGTTGAAACCAAAGATTATAGCATTGTCTCATAGAGTTTTGAATATATATAGATGCAATACACATGATAGCTACAATATAAAAGAGAAAGGGGACTTTTATGGCTATAAACATTCTACTTTTCATATGAAGTGGTAAAATATCTTTAAACTGACTGCAAGAGGTTAGGTATGTAGATTGTTTTCCCTCGAGTTACCTCTGAAAATAAATCCATATAAAGAGTCTAAAAGGCAATTAATATATTAAGATAGAATACTAAAAATCTTCACACAATTTAAAAGAGGGCAGAAAAGGGGGGAAAGAAGTACACAAAGCAGACGGGATGGACATTTTTAAAAAGAAAAAGAGAGACTCAAATCCAAACATATCAATAATTAATTTAAATATAAATTGTCTAAGTTGAAACAGAAATTGTCCAATTAGATAGGGAAAAATACCCAATGATATGCTGAATAAAACAAAACTAATTTAAATTTTATGATATATATATAGGTTAAAATTAAAGGATGGCAAAAATATATAACAGAAATACTAACCAAAAGAGAGCAGAAACTATTCACAATAGCAAAAACATGGAATCAACCTAAATGTCCATCAATGATAGAATGGATAAAGAAAGTGTGGTAAGATACACCATGGAATACTATACAGCCATAAAAGGAATGAGATCATGTCCTTTGCAGGGACACAGATGGAGTTGGAAGTCATTATCCACAGCCAACTAATGCAGAAATGGAAAACCAAACACCACATGTTCTCACTTATAAGTGGGAGCTGAATTATGAGAAGACATGAACACAAGGGGGAACAACATACACTGGAGCCTGTTGGGGGGCCCAGGTGTGGGGGGCAGATGGAGATCATCGAGAAGAATAGCTAATGGATGCTGGGCTGAATACCTAGGTGATGGGATGATCCTTGTAGCAAACCACCTAGGCCCACGTTTACCTATGTAACAAGCCTGCTCATCTTACGTATGTACCCCTGAACTTAAAATAAAAGTTGAATAAAAGAAAAAAAAAAGAGAGCTGGAGTGGCTGGATTAATATCAGACCAAATAGACTTCAGAATAAGAAAAAGGAGATAAAAAGAAACATCACTCTGCTAAAAGATTACGTTTACCAGAAAGACAAAACAATACTAAATGTGTTCACATTTAATCACATAACTTTTCGATTCAATACAATTTTGCTTTTGCAAAATCCAATAGAACTGAAGGAGAAGTAGAAACATCCACAATCACACTTGAAGACGTCAACATTTCTGTCATTGTCATAGATAAAGTAAGTAGAAAGCAATCAGCAAGGATATAGAGGACCTGAACAAGAATGTCAACCAACTTGACCTAACTGATATTTATAGAATATTATCCAACAACAGCACAGTGAGTATTCTTTCAAGTGCATATGTAACATTCACCAAGATAGATCATATTCTGGATCATAAAGCAAACCTTAACAAAATTTGAAATCATACAAAGGATGTTCTCTGTTCATAATGGTATTAAACTAGAAACCAGTCACAGAAAAACATATGGAAAATTTCCAAACATTTGGAAATGTAGTTCCAGCAACCCATGAGTCAAAGAAAGTCAAATAAAATTTCTCAAAAGAAATTTTGAAAGTATTTTGAACTGGAAAAATATATATATATATAGTATATCAAAAACTGAGTGAGGCAGCTAAAGCCACATAGAGAGGGAAATGTATAGCATTGAATGCTTAAATCAGAAAACAAAGAATAACCTCAAATCACAAACTCCATTTCCACGCTAAAGACCTAGAAAAATAAGAGCAAACTAAACCCAAATTAAGCATAAGGAACAAAATAATAAAGATAAGAGTAGAAGTCAGTGAAATTGAAAACTAACACAATAGAGAAAATCAATGACATCAAAAGCTACTTATTTGAATGAATCAACAAAACTGATAAATGTCCAGATTGATTAAGGATAAAAGAAAAAAGAAACAAACTACCAATATGAAGAACAAAAGAGGGAATATCACTACAGACTCTTCAGAGATTAAAAGGTTAATAAAAAATACTATGAATAACTCTATGGCCATAAATTTAACAACTCAGATAACATTGATCAATTCCTTGAGAAAAAAGTAAAACAAACTAACTCACTTAAGTAGAATGAGATACCATAAATAGCCCTGAATCTACTAAATAAATTAAATTTATATTTAAGACCCTCCAACAAAGCAAAGGAACAGATTATTTTGCTGATTAATTCCACCAAACATTTAAGCAAGAAATAAAACCAATTCTATACTACCTCATCCAGAGAATTTAAGTGAGGGAAACATTTCCAAAGGAATTTTAAAAGGGTATAGTTGCTGTGATACTAAACCCAGAAAAAATAATATATAAAAAAACAAAACTGCAGATCAATATTCTTATAAACATAGATGCAAAATGCTCAACAAAATTTTACCAAATTGAATCCAGCATTATATCAAAAGATAACATATCACAATTAAATGAGGTTTATTTCAGGAATACAGGGCAGTTCATTAGTCAAAAACTAAGTGAAGTAATCCATTATATTAACAGATGGGGAAAAAAAACATATAATTAATAAATAGACAAAAAATTGACAAAATTAAACATCCATTTATAATAAAAATTATCAGCAAACTAACAGTGGAAGAGAAGCTCCTTAAGCAAATAAAGGACATGGTTAAAAAAATGTATCACTAACATTACACTTAATGATAAAAACTAAATGCTTCCTCTCCAAGGTCAGGGACAAGGCAAATATGTCTAGTCTCACTACTTCTTTATTCAATACTATAGCTGGGTCTTACCTAGTTCAGTAAGGCAAGAAAGTGTCAAAAGATATACAGTTTGAAAAGAAAGACATACAACTGTCTCAATTTGCAGATAACATGACTGTCAACATAGAAAATCCCAAGAAATACATATTTAAAAAAGTTATTAGAACTAATACATGACTTAAGACTGTAAGCCCAATATATGAAAATCAATATTTCTATATACTAATGATGAATAATTGGAACTAAAAATTGAAAAAAACATGATGTTCAAAGAAGAACATGAAATATTTAGGAAAATATGTGCAGTATTTTTATGTTGAAAACTATATAACACTGATGAAAGAAGTCAAAGAAGCCCTCAATAAATAGAGAGATATACCATGTTCATAGATTGGAAGGCTCAATTTTATTAGAATGTCAAGTCTTCTTGGATAGATCACTAGGTTTGATAAAAATTTAATCAAAATCACAGACGAATTGTTTAAATATTGACAAGCTAATTCTAGTATTTATGTGGGAAGTCAAAGAAACTAGAATAGCCAAGACAATATTGAAACAGAAGAAAAATTCAGAGGACTTACACTATATGATTTTAAGGCTTATAATAAATTGCCTGTGTACAGTAATAAAGATCACATATAGTAATCAAGATAATGTTGTGTTGCCAAAATGATAGGCACATAGATCATGTAAAGGAATAAAGAGTCTAGAAATAGACCCACATATTTTTTGTCAATTGATTTTTTTACAACTGTGCAAAGGCAATTTAATGAAAGAAAATTATTCAACAAATATTCTGGGATAATTGGACATCCATACACAAAGAAACTAATATCAATCTATATCTCAAGCCTTATACAAAAAAAAAAAAAAAAATTCAAAATGGATCACAGACCTAAATGCAAAACTCTAAAACTTTTAAAAGAAAATCTTTGGGAATTTGGATTAGGTAAAGTCTATATTTCTTAGCTATAAACCATAAGCCATATAAGAAAAATTCAATAAATTGGACATCATCAAAATTAAAACTTTTGCTCTGAGAAAAACACTGTTAAGATTATAAAAACATAAGTGACAAACTTGGAGAAAATATTCATGAATAACACACCTAACAAAGTTTTTATATCCAGGATATCTAAAAATTTTTCTAAACTTAAAGAAAACAACCCCAATTTTTAAAAATGGACAAAAGATGTGAATTAACGCTTCACCAAATAAAATGTATAAATGGTGAACTAGTACATGAAATGATGTTCAACATCATTAGTTATTAGAAAAATGCACATCAATACACGATATATCACTACAAACCAATTAGAATGCTACAATAAAAACAATTTTAAACTCATAATACCCAAGAACTGGCAATAAAGAGAAGCAATTGGATATCTCATGCATTGCTACACAAAGTGGTACCACCATTCTACAAAATGTGGATATTTCTACAGTTAAGCTTACACTTACAACATGATACAGCAGTTCTTATCCTAAGTACTTATCATAGAGAAATTTAAACGACTGAGCACACAAAAACACATTCGTAAATATTTATAGAAGCATGATTTATAATTGCCAAAACTGGAAATAATTCAAATGTCCTTGAACAGATAAATGGCTAAACAAACTGTTGTAACCACTTAAAGATATCTTTCTCTGTAATAAAAAAAGGAATAAAATATTGATCAAAGACATTATGCTAAATGAAAGAAGGCAGACTCAAAGTGTTATATACTGTATGATTTCCTTAATGTCACATTCTGAAATAAATCAAAACCATAGGAACAAAAAACAGACCAGTGGTTACCAGGGATCAGGGTAGATGGTGAGTCTGACCACAAATGAACAGCATAGGGAAATTTTTCAGTGTTGTGCGTTATGATAAAGTGGTTATATTACTATGAACCTGTCAAAACTCATAGAAATTTATACAAAAATTTGAACTTTAGTAGATGTAAATTAAAAATAAGAAAGGCTAGAGTGCCTATGTTAACACCAGAAAATAAGAGCAGAAATCAATGAAATAGAAAACAAAAAAATAAGAATTTAACTTTAACCAAAAGCTAGTACTTTGAGAGATTAAGAAAACTGATAAACGTCATGCCAGATTAACCAAGAAAAAAAAAGACACAAGTTGCTGGCATCAAGAACAACAAATGAATCATCACTATAGATCCTACAGACATTAAAAGTATGAGGGAATATGAAGAATTTTATGCTGATGAATTTGACAACTTAGTTGAAATGGACAAATTCATTGAAAGACACAAACTGCCTAAGCTGATTACTATCAATAGATAACCCGACTAGCTCCACATCTATTAAATATACTGAATTTGCAGGTGGAGGTGAGGAATGAGTGGAATTTCTCACAAAGAAAATTCTGCACTGGTGATATTTGTCAAAGATCCATAGACATAATAACATCAACTCTACCCAAGTTCTTTTGGAAAACAGAAGAGGAGGGAACACTTCTTAGCTCATTTAATCATTTCATAATGTTTTAAACATCAACTAGAGAGCAGTGCTCCCATTACTTACAAGGCCCCCAAATCAAAGTCATTGCCCAAGAATTCCTCCAACAGACTTGTGTCCAGGGCTGGGTTCTCCAGAGTACCATTGGCTCCCTGAGCTGCAAAGGCAAATTGAAAATCTTGAGAACCATGAAGATTTCAGTATGGCCAATAGTTAAAAACATTGACAAATCTCTAAGGTCAGGGACTGTGTCTTTCTTACTGTATACACAAGGATCAATAGCATGGAAGAGGTCCAAAGTAAACATTTATTCAACGGGTGGATGGATGGAAGGATGGATGGCAGTTTTGTTGGTTGGCCAAATTATTTCCAGTTAAATTCAACAAGAAGTTCAATATCTTGTTTCACATTTTTTTTAGACCTGCCAACAGGTAACAAAATAGTTCTGTCCTTTTCCTTGGTTTACAAAATGAAAATAAATGTACTAGTTTCTTACTGACTTCTCAGTGCCTTACACCAGGAGGATAATAATGTCCTGTTATGACTGATGTTAATGTTGATTCCTTGGTTAAAGTACTGTCTGCCAGCTCTCCTCACTGTAAAAGCTTTCCTTTTGTAATTTGTGGGGAGATACTTTGAGATTCTACATACATACTGTTTCTCATCAAATTTTTACCCAATAGTTTTAGCGTCTTTTGATGACCATAAGTATTTTAATACAAAAAAATGAAAAACAAAGTGAAATATTTTCTGTTTTGGTTTAAGCCTCGGTATTCAGCAAAAATTATTTTTTTCAACTTTGATTTTAGAAATAAAGGGTTCATGTGCAAGTTTATTCCATAGGTACATTGCATGATGCTGAGATTGAAAGTATGGATCCCATCATCCAGGTAGTAAGCATTTATAGTCATTTTTTTCCAGTCCTGAATCTAATCCAGAATAGCAGAATGCATTGGGTTATCATGTCATATCAAAGAGTACAGGCTAGTTGTTTATAAAATGTCCCTCAGTTTTAGTTTGCCTATTATCTTATGGTTAAATTCAAATTGTATATGTTTGACAAGAATATTACTTAAGTAAGGTCCATTCAATGAAATATTATGCAGCCATTTAATAAATTTTACAATGTCTCAAGAGAAGAAAGTGGGTTGCAAAATCTTGTACCCAGTGAATAAAAAACATGTGAGTAAAAAAGGGATATTTACCAACAAGATGTACAAAAGTAACATAAATATTGTGTTGCAACAATAAACAGACCAATATTTTGAGCATAATGAAGTCCAGAAATAAACCCAAAGATATTTATGAGAATTTAGTTTGTGATAAATGTATCATTTTATGTCCATGAAAAAAAGCTACGTTCTATACTAGAATCTCACTTCTACACCAAAATGAATTCCTAAATGTACGGAAGATTTAGATAAACCATAATATTACTAGAAGAAAACAGGTACATATTTGTGTATATTTTGGAAGGAGAAGACGACTCCTAAACCATGATAGGAATACCAAAAAATATACAGAAAAAAAGGTCTATAAATTTGACTACATAAAAATTGAATTTTTCAGAATACATGAAAAGCAAGGTTGAAAGCAAATGCTGCTTCTAAGGTTTTGGACTAATAATTCCCAAATCAAAGCTTCTTAATGATTGCCTGTATCTTACTCACTAGAAAAGGTTCATGAGGGCAAAAATCATAGTTGTCTTATTCGTCACTGTAACCTCATAATACTAAAGCTTTTTTCTTTTCTTTTTTTAAAGAGAGAGGGAGAGAAGTCATTGGAAGAATGAGGTAAATATTTTCTAGAACTCGAGTCAGCTAATGAGGAAGTATATGTGTCTGGATAACAAATGGATAGAAAAGCCACAGAGATGGAATCCAAAATGTTAATGGTGATTATCTTCAGTGATAGTGCTTTGTTTTGTTTTCTTTATACATCTGTTTTATTCTTTAAATGTATTACTTGTGTAATCATCAAGTTATATAAGAAATTCATCTCAGAGTAAGAATAAAATGATCTTTTTCTTTGAAAAAAATAATAGTTGCTGAATGAATGAATGAATATCTTCACTAGCAGGGACTGGATTGATGATCCTTAGTAAAGAGGTGACATAACTGGGGCATACACTCTCTGTTCTGTATGCCCTCCTTCCCCCATCCTTTCTGCAGTTTCTGAGCAGAAGAATACATTAGCACCCAACAACAAAAGGGCCTTGAAATGTGAGTTTCCTTCAGAGTCCTCTGACTAAGCCTTTGTCTTACCGCAGCAGTTTGAGTGGCACAAGAACCTCCCACCCCACCAGAGAATCACCAAAGAATTGTAGCTCCTGACTGCCACTAGTTGATAGTCAATAGACAATATCTAAAAGCCAGCATCCAAGGGTTAAGCTAAGGCGAGGAGTTTATTTGTGCTGAATGCAGAGGAGAGCCAGTTTTGCTGGAGTCAATTGCTCTCTAAGCTGCCACGGATAAACAAATGCACTCAATCCCATCATTTAGAAGAGTGTCAAGAGCACCGCATGATGCAGGTATTATCTTTGGCAATTCCCAATCGCCATTCTGTGAGGTACACTTTGTTCCGTGCTTTGCTTTGCTAGAGGATTATAGTACTCACATCTGTAGAACCTGAAAAATTTTTTTCGCCTTTCCCAACAGTGGAAAGTGATAAAGTTTTTCTTTCATCTTATTAAAATCTGAAATAGATGATATTGAATGATGAAATTGAATGAGGTCTTAATAAATTTTGTGGGTTTTTTCCAGGTACAGTTTAAATACATAATAGTTCTGCTTTCTATCCCCCACCCCAATGCCCCTCAAGTTTTATGCTGGCTTCATAAAAAGAATTTGCAGGCTTTTCTTCTTTCTCCACATTCCAGAATTGTGAAAATTGTGGAGACATCACCAACTCAATTTGTTGACATGAGCTAAGACAAAAATGAGTGGCATACATCCCACATGCCTCCTGGATTCACAGGAGAGATTCCTGGAGATTTAGATGGTCAGAAATGACCTCATAGTGGAGTTAAGTCTTGAGCTGGACTTTGAAGAAAGGCTGGGATGGACAAGACATCTTCATTCTTTCATTGATTCAACCACAATTTACTAAGGACCTACCATGTGCCAAGCATTGCACAAGGTTCTGGGGACACAGCTGTGAAAAAGAAGACAAGAACCCCTTAGAGGGCTTGAATTCTAAGGGAGGGAAAGGAGACAACATTGGGGGTAGGGTAGGACACACATGACATATAAAAAATAACAAATACAAGGTATTTTCAGAGAATGAGGAAAACAAAACAGCCTGGTATAATAGACTGTGATGGAGCAAGCGCTTTTCTATGCGGACTCCTCTCTCAGGAGGGAGCCATGCAGAGACCAAGGGCAGAGCGTGCCAGGTGGAGAAAAATGGCAGTGGCAAGAAACAAATCATCCAATGGGTTAGAGCATGGGAGCATGGGCATAGGACAGGAGGGCAGAGCAATAGGAAGCTTTTGGAGAGTGACATCATATACTTTATGTTTTCGAAGGTCATTCTGGTGGCTTGTGGGAAGATTATAAGGGTACAAGAAGAGAAGGGAGATCAATTTGAATACTTCTGCAGTTATCCAGGGACACTTGGAGTTGGAATTTCTCACTCTGGGCCAAGCAAAAGAATAAGCACTTTGCTTATGTGATCTTATTTAATCTTCCTAACAGCCCTAGAAGGTGGCCATCAATACTACTCCCAGTTTACAGAAAAGGCCAAGTGATTACACAGGTTACCCAGCTTGTCCAAATCACACAGCATGTAAGTGGCACACAGGGAAGCCAACCCAGGCTAGTGAGCCTGGTCTCACCACTGCCTTATGCTCCACCGCCTCGTGCTCCGCCGCCTCCCCAGCAATGCCCGCCAACTGCAGGAAGGACTGACTTGCTTCTACTGCTTCACTGGGTTTTGGGCAAACCGACTGCTAACAGAAGCAGATGGAGGGAGGAATCTGTTTAGTTTTCCCCTGAAGCCCCTGCTGGTGTCCCATCTGCTTTATATAGCACCCTTCACTCTCCCCTCCACACACCCCACACAATTCCTCAGGTAGAAATAGGAGGTGGCCCATAGATTCTAAGACCTGACTTCTGTGTCACTTGCTTGATATCACCCACCGGCCCTCACCCACTCCCCCAGGTAGAAATAGGAGATGGGCCACAGCTCCAGGACCTGGCTGATGTGGCTTTTGCCCAAGCACCTTAACGAATCAGGAGAGATGATCCCTGCAGTAGCTGGCTTCCTCTTGGACTCCAAAATCCTATCTGTGTTTTCCAAATCCAAAGGAAATTACTCAAAAAGATAAATCCACAGTGTCACATAAAATTGTTTTCAGGAGGTTTTACACACAGAGAACAACTCTCAAATGGCTCCTAAAATAAATCTCATGCTTTTAAAAATAAACATTTTGCTCTAAATGTTTTTAACACTTGTTTATAACACCCAAGCCTGCCAAGAGGGCACCCGTAAGCATCCTATCCCCCATCAGGGAGGCTCAGTTTGAAATCAGGTTCCACTCTTTACTTCTGTAGCTAGGAGGGGCTGCCACAGTTTTGCTTACAAAGGGAAAAGCTGCCTAGGCCTCCTGGGTGTGTCAGGGAAACTGTCCCCGTACTGCTTTTGTAAAGCAAAGCCCTTCCTTACCCTAATTCTCTGCCTCCCTTTCCAGGGGCAGCATGAGCTGTAAGACAGTAAGATGTCCTGCTGCTCTTGGCCTTAGGCAGACAATAAAAATGCACTTGGTTATGAAGATAAGTCCATCAGGGAGTACTACAAACACACCCAAGTTGCATCCACAGGACCTACTAAAAAATCTACATATGCCTATGGGGCTTCTCCAAGGGCGTGAGCAGGGAAGGCACAGCAAAGACCTTGCTTTCAGGACTCCCTGCCTTCTCCATTCACCACCTGCCAGTCCTATATAAAGATCTTTTATTTCCATCCAACAGCTTTCTTCATCACTTTCCCCAACACTGATAAGGCCCTCTTCTTGATTTATTCTTTCACACTTGGTGCCACACAGTGACACCCAGAGTATTCAGACAACTGGCAAGATGACAAAATTTGTTCCAACAACTCTAGCTGTTTAAATGATTTTAAAAATAATAATGAGGGTCTCCCAAACGGTTGCTTTCTGGATTTAAACATAAAGATAGTTTCCCTCTGACATGCCAGTGTACATGAAAAACTAGAGTGGAAATGTTAATAGATATTTCAAAGAAGAAGAAAGAGGAGAGGAAGAAAAGAAGATGGAGGAGATGAAGAGAAATAAAATACTCCCCTTCTCTCATTTGCTTAGAATACTTTGGCCTTGAAAAATCCATTAGATGTAGTACTGGATCTAAAATCTAATGTTGGTGTGTAGAGACACAACCAGTCCAGAGTTAGAGAAGTAAGGATGACATTTTCTTAGAGATATTACCAATCATTAATTGACTAATTGCTTTATTCTTTTACTTACACATTTACTTAGTGTTCACTCTGTGTCCTGAAATAAAATCAGAAATAAGCTCACGGTCCAGTGAGGGACAAGAAAATCAGCTATAGCAATGCAAGGTGTTAAGTAATGATAAACGTGTGCTTGGATACTATGGGAGTCTTTTAATTAGGCTGGCCTTGGGTGAGCCAAGGACTTCCTATCAGTGACACCTGAGAGGGCTTTTTAAGGTTAAGTACGGATTCACTAGGTTAAAGATGATAAACATCCTAGGAACACAAAAGGCATGGGCAAATAAATTCAAATAATCAACAGCAGGACTCTGTGGAAACGTGCCCATAGTCTGACCACAGCCAGGAGGCAGGTGAAGAAGATGGTAGAGACTGAGAGCCACACCATTCCTGGACCCCACTGCCAGCTGTATGTGCTTTTATTTCAATCACTATAGCAATTATGTATCGTGCATCTCTTTCTCTCTGCTCAATTCTAAGCCTTTCTAGGGCAAAAACTTTTTTTTATTGTACAGATCCTAAGCATCTAGAACAGGACTTAAAACATTATAGCTATTCAATAACTGTTGACCTTGTTAGATGAGTAAATAAAGCTTTGAATGAGTAGATGTAATTATGAATGGTGGAAAGTGTATTATGATAAGAACTTTATCTTGAAAATGATAGAGTCATTGAAAAACTTTAAGCAGGAGAGTGATGTGATTAGGTTTATAATTCTGAAAGATCATTTAGCGTGCAGTTGGGAGACTGGACTGAAGCTGGGCAAGACTAGTTTAAAGAGACTAGTCAAGGACATTGCCAACATTAAACTTCCCATATTGCATTTCTTAACACAGTGGACATGTGATATGGGCCAGGCACAGTGCTAAGGGTTAGGGACCAAACACAAAGGAGCAATAGTAGTTAAGGACTCTGGTTCTATAGTCAGGCTAGGGCTTACATCCTTGCTGAGACTTAGCTGTGTAACCCAGGACAAGTTAACTAGCCTCTCAGTGTCTTTCTTTATTTACTTTCCTCATTTTCAAAATGAGGTTAATACACTACAAGCATCTACCTCATAGAGTTGTTGTGGGAATTAAATGAGATAATACATGCAAAGTGCTTAGCATAGGTCCCAGCTCAATAAATGCTACCCCTGGTCATTACCATTAGTTTCTGTGCTCAAGAAGTTTATAGACCAGTAAGAAAAACTGACATAAAAACATATCATAGCAAGATAATGTGACAACAGAGATGCACACAGGGCCTTGTGGGGCACTTTAATGACTCAACAGGAGCAAAAAGGTGCCAGGAAAAGCTTCTAAGAGCAGGGGTGAACAAGGCTACAACTATCAACAGACATAGGTCTTAGGGCCTTGAATGCTGTGAAAGTCTGACCTGGTGCGGTGTGGTCAGGAAAGTGGAAGAATGTGCAGCGATGTGCTGGAGCCAGGTTGTACAAGCTTGTGCACATCTCTTCCAACTTCATATTTAACGTGATGTGAGTAGCTTGAAATCGGCCATAGTGAGATCATTTACACCATGGAAATGAGCAAACGCTACAAATCAGGGCTGCTTCCCGACTTTCCCTTTCCCCAAACCTAGAGAGTTGGTTATTACACATTTACCACATCACTGTATGTGACTAGTATTTGGGAGGATAAGCCATTGAATTTTGTGATTGACTGTAAGAAATCTAGGTGACTCCCAGTCCCTGTCTTGATGGTCATGCTGGTGACCTGAAATAGGAAATATGAGAGAATTGGATGAGGAGCCGGGGAAGGAGCATGAGTTTATCTGCATGGGGCCATGTACTCTTTTGTACTCTTGGAGACAGAAGTGAGCAGCAGGGCACTGCCCCCAAGAAAAACTCCACCTAACAACCTGGAATCCTGGGAATCTCCCAGTCTCCTAGTACAGATAGTCTTACATTGACCCGAGAAGAATCTAATCAGTTATTTCAAACAGAAGTAACGTGACCTATTGTTGGAAATAATAACTGGATTAGAAGACTATCTCTGGCTGGACTTTAACATGACATGAATCACCTGGAATTTATTATGTGCCTGATAATTGAGAGATAAAATCAAAATTAACCTTTATTCAACTTGAGTAAATAAATAGTTCAAGCACATTGTGTAACAGGATGGCAACTCCCACATGGGTTTTCTAAAACTGTTACAGATGCAAAAATCTGGCAAAGATTGTTAAAAACTTGGCTGCTGGACTCTAAGAACAGCATCAAACATCCAGGAACCTACATGTGTCTACCAAGAACTAGCCGTGCAAAAGGACTTCATTGCCTTTCCTGTTCAGCTGCCTGACTGGCAGATTAGGAGACTCTCAAAGGAAATGTATATCTTTATTTCAACTAGACACTAAATGAACTTACTCATCCAAAATTCATTGCATATGTAATGAAGAGCAGTGTGCAAGGCGTCAAGGATACAACAGTGAGCAGCACTAAGGCAGGAGAGGGGAGCACAGGGAAGTCAACAGGCAGGAACACTGCAGTGGGATGTCAGACCCAAGCAGACATTTAGAAGGAGCTTTTGATACAACTCGGGAGTAGAGAGGAGAGGTCAAAAATGGTTGTATTTGTAGCTAAGATGGAGAAATGTAGAGGAAATTATGCTAGAATCAGGTGAATTTGTACCTGGGAGAATAACTGTCCCCCCAGAGAGTTAAACTGAAGAAAATCCTAAAATTCAGCATAAAATTATTTGCTCTCATCCTTCTCAACAATGTTACTTGTAATTCAGAAAAATATAGAGAAGGCAAACTGGACACACATTCAGACAGCCTGAAGGAAGTGGGCAAGGTACAATATAGTAGAAAACGTCAGACTCTAATCTTGACTGATTGCATTCATGACTGACCTTGGCAGGATGAGATTTAGTAGCTTAAGCATACAGGTTTGCATTGGTTTTTCTAGTTACGTAAATACAATATGGACAAATTTGGTTCATGAATGAATAGATGACAAAGACACAAGTCTTTTAGTTTGTCATAGGTTTTGAAAAGACAAGGAAACTAATGTAGAATTATAATAAAATATTGAGTACAGAACTAGAATACTGCAATTCCTGCTTCTCTATGCACAGGTCGGATCTTGAGGATGTGGGACCCAGGTTTTAAAAGGAATGCTAACAAATAGTAGAGGATCCAGAGGAGATCCAGCAAGGAGCAAAAGAATCACAAGCTAAGCTATTTGAGAGACAATCAATGGAGAAGATTGATAATACTTGGTAAGTTTAGTGAACACTTAATATGTACCAATACTATGCTAAGAATTTTACATTTACTTTCTCATTTAATCCTCAAAACAGTTTTATTCTGTGAGATAGGTACTATGATTATCCCTATTTTTTCAGAGAAGCTGTCTTAGTGAGCTTAACTATTGCTCAAGTTGCAATAACACAAGTGTCACCGCAGGGGCTCAGGTGTTTTCTACCATAACATAATGTACGTGTTCCTGAACAACCTTGCTTTCTGTAGAACTGCAAAAAATAGAAGAATGTAGAGTTGAAAAACACTAAAAGTTAAAAGTTAATAAAAACAAAGACATATCTAATAAAAATTTAAGACATGCTAAATTATTAATAATATTGCTAAGTACTTCAGTAAATATTGGCATTTAACCTTTATTTAGAAATATTAGAAGGGGTTGCAAAGAAGAGTTGCAGTGCTGAATTATGAAGACCAAAGGGAAAGAGAGGGGGAAACTGAGATGATGATAACTAGTTTAAATCAGTTACAATCCATCTGACAGAGCTGGGTCAGAACCTGCTCTTTCTAGGTTCAAGGACTCTCCTCCTCTATCTGAAAAGATTTGGCTTCCGTTTGCAGGAAAGAAGGTGGGTGTGCCTGCTGATGCAGGCACAGTATATGTAACTTTAGTATATGTAACTCAGCCATATGTAACTTTAACATGTTATGGACCTACGTTCCTTTAACATTACAGTTACTGAAATGCCACATGAATCCATCCTTCACTGCTTTTTCACAAACTTAGGAATCACTCAGGGTAAACAATAAATGATTGCTGGTTGGCTCAATGTCTTTAGAGAGTTGCCCTTGTGGCTTTGCACAGCTTCTCGTGAATAATCTAAAAATTTTAATGGGATTCAAACTAAGAAGGGAAAGTGACTAGTTCGTTTATCATGTAACCTCTATCATGGTAAAAGTATTTCAGGGTCTTTACTAGTACATTATCCTGTTCACACTTCTCCTTTTAAATTAGTGATTTGAAATATAAATTAAGCATGATCCTCTGGCCTTTCTGGAAGTCTGGGAATCAATTTTTTCAGCAGTTTGAGAAACCATACAGCTAAGCCTTTTCCCAGTCCTACAATGTGAGGATTAAACTTTTATGTTACATCCATTTTTTCTTCAACAACACACATTAATGTTAATATACAGAAGAATAAATAAAACTACCAAAAAGAAATAAAACACAATTGACTACATGTTAAGCAATATTAACTTTAGCCATAGAAGATAAATTTGGGAAAGAGAAGCTGACAATTTCTTTTAAATGACAGGAACATGTCTCATAGAAATGAGTAATCTCATTGAGTTTATAACCAAGGTTTGGAAGAATTATTGTTCTGGTTTGGCCTATTAGAAAGTCTAATTTTGCCCAAGGCCAAAAAAGGAGGAGGAAGATGAAGAAGAAAAACAGAGGGGAGAAGAAGAGGAGGCAGGGGAGCAAGGGACAAAGCCTTTCAAAAGGAATGACAGCTAAAGAGGAGACACCACCCACAGGCTCTGCAGGTGAGTTGGCTCACCTGGAATGTATAGTGTTAAATATTAAATCAACGTCCCCTGGGCTGACACTGCATGGCACAAGTTCAGCAAGATGTGACAAGAAAACTGCTCACCTATGGCTTTCAGGGGTGCCTGTTCTGCCCCAGCAATGCCTTTCTGTCCTCCCAAGTCAGGCAGAAAGGGAAAGGACAGTCCAATAGAGCACTGTCTGAGGGCCTAGTCTTCAGCCAGTTGCAGGATAAAGAAGGAAATCCAGAAGACTTGGAATCCTGGAAAAGGGATTTGAGTTTTTTATTTATTGACTCAACACATACATTTGAGTAACTGCTATGTACCAGTCCCTGCTGAGGAAATAGGAATGAAGAAGGCATAGTTCCCTCCTTCCAGGTGTCCATAGGAGACAGACACAGAAAAAAGGCATTCATTACATACTTTGAAAGGTGAAGTGCAAAGTACTGTGGAAACACACTGGGAGCCCCTGGGGGAATGATGCCAAAGTCAGAACCTTGAGTGAACCAAGTTAACCAAGTAAACAAGGCAGGGAAGTGTGCTCCAGAAAGAGGGAGCCCCATGTGACCCAGAGGTAAGAAGAGCATGAGACTTGGAAAACTGCAAGTCCGGCAGACCTGGGTTAAATTCTACTTTTACTTAACTTCTCTGGGCCTACTTCCTCATCTGGATAAAGGAGATGGGTTTTACCACCCTTAGAGAGTTGCTTGCAGATGAAACGTGGTAACATATATGAATCTACTACTGGTGCATGGCACACAGTAAATGTGCATCCCTTTCTAATTCCTCCCCTGCTCTCTGCCTCCACTCCCCTAGAGACAGGGCTCAGAACAATGAACCGATTGTTGAACTCATGACACATCAGTTACATCCTAGCAGAAGGTTAGGAAAAGTTTGAAAAGATAGAAATTTTGACTCTGTCCTGAAGAGGTAGTGGGGTTGGGTAGCCAGCGGCCAGTTTGTGAGCAATTATACAATGGTTAGCGGTAAGTGAGGGGAGGATAGAAGGGAGGCGATTTTCCCAAATACTGATTATATTTATTGGCATCTCGCTCTAGAATACGGAAGCTAATGGGCCAATACATGTCTTTCCCTGCTCTTTCCCTCTAGGTAGGCAGAGTGGTGTGCAGATAAAAAGAGCGCTGGACTTGGAATGAAAAGACAGGGTCTTGCCTGAAATTTATCAGTCTGATTTTAGACACATCTGTCAATTTGTTAAGGCTCAATTTTTTTTTTTAATGTGTGAAGGACAAACAAGTTGATGGAAATCCAAGAGTTTGTAAAATCTCAAACTCTATAAGCAAGCATAACACAAATGGCAGAGTGAGAAAGAAACTTTGAAGTTGGGTTAAGAATGAACTGGCAAAATAAACACATGTTAATATTGGTGGCTATCTATAGATTTTTGTTTTTTCTAACGTTTTCACAAAAAGCCAGCAAAGGGGAGGACAGGTCCTGAGCATTGTTTCACAGACCTCACCTCCTTACCACCAGTAAAGGTTACTTCAGATTCTCACACAGAAACCTGCCTCTCTCAGGGGAAGGAAGCAAATTTTTGTTTGTCTTATCCTTATGCAGATAAAAGGAGCTAATGGCAGTTCTTCAAATGCTTCTGAAGGAACAACACTTGAGATGGATGGATAATAGATTTTAAAGTGTCCTTCTTCTGATTGACTGGAATTAGCCTGCTCATGCTAACAGCTAGATCTTACTCTTATATTCACACAGAAAAAGTGTTCCAAGGAATATTTACTCTTAGCAGAAGAGCTTTGACTAGTGTTATCTTGTGGAATTATAATCATCTGTGTCATTTCTGCCTCTTCCTGCACATAGGACTGATGCAGGAGTGCTGGGTAGAGCAGGGCGTGTTCCCTAGTTAGGGCTCCACCTCCACGGACCTAGGTGAGGACAGGCATTTCTGTTGTGTTTCCCAAGACCAGCCTGGCCTGCCACGTCCCCCATCCTGTGCCTATAAAAACCCGAGACCCAGACACAGAAGCAGCTGGAGGGCAAGAGGAGCACATTGGTGGAGGAACACACAGGCGGCTGGATGTCAAGAGGAATGGACCCACACTGGCATGCCGGCTAGCCACTGACCGGCAGAAGCACACGGAATTTGGCCAGGGCAGTCCGGGCCACTGAGTGGGAAAACCGTCTGCCTTCTGGTTCCCCCATCTGCTGAGAGCTACTTCCACTCAATAAAACCTTGCACTCATTCTCCAAGCCCACGTAATGATCCGATTCTTTCGGTACACGAAGGCAAGAACCTGGGATACAGAAAGCCCTCGGTCCTTGTGACAAGGCAGAGGGTCTAGTTGAGCTGGTTAACACAAGCCTACAGACAGCAAAACTAAAAGAGCACACGGTAACACACATCCACTGGGGCTTTAGGAGCTGTAAGCATTCACCTCTAGACACTGCCGTGGTGTTGGAGCCCCACAGCCTGCCAGTCTGTATGCTCCCCTAGAGGTTTGAGTAGCGGTGCACTGAAAAAGCGAGCCACTGCCCCTGTCACATGCCTTGTGAGGGGGACAAGGGAACCTTTTCCATTTCAGGAACTTTCATGAGACTTATCGATAGATTTGTTTCAAAGCAACAAGCTTCCCTAATCCAACAATGGAAGAAAAAAAGGGGATCATTGTCTCTATTCTTTCCATCTATGGAATCCACTACATATACAGAACACATATAGGAACAAAGGCAGTAAAATTCCAAAGAAGTCTAATCTGCTTTTGCACTGTTTTAATACAGATGAATTAAAAAAAATAGCTATGCAAATTTAAAAACTGTTTCCCATGCATGCTTTTATGAGCGGTTAAATACATGAGTTGTACTGGAGTTCTTTATAGGATGTTAAATAGTAATATATCCTTCTGGATTATATGGACTTTCAAACCTTTAATTCTGATTTTTCATGAACAAAAACAGCAGAAGTAGTTAAAAACTTCTATCCCTTTTAAGGAAGTAGAGAATTTAGTTCAGTTCTGAGCCAGCTTCCCCAAACCTTGCCAAGGCATGGCTAAATGACCTACTTGAGATCAGTGATTAACAAGGTCAGCAGATAACATTTTTCTGTATGAATTTTGTACCACCCCAGCCTTTCCTGAAAGACAGTTGACAGATAAAAGAACCGGTTCTTTTAAAGTGAGAGCATCACAGAACATAGGTAAACTGAAAAAAGTTATCTCCTTAAAATGAATTTGCAGTCTCTCAACTTTAGAACTTCTTACAGATTTACTATAAAATTAGAACAAATGCTTTAGACGATCTAAGAACAGAACAATAATAACAACGTATTTCTTTCAGCTTTGAGTCTATCCCCAAAGAATGCCAACTAAACCTTGGAAATAATTAAGTTTCACTGTTATGTGTTTTCTGAAAAATGTTGATTTCAAGACCAACATGAAAAAGCTGAACCTTTTGCAATAAAAGGAAATACTCAGTACTTTGTCCTTTGTTGCTTGGCAACTAAGGGCTATAAATGGATTTTATGATTATAAATTCACTGGAATTAATGTGAACATGTAAAACTTGTAATAATTCCCTGGAGACAGGAGTGTTTCTTTGAAAAAGAAATGTCTGGATCTATGTATGTAGCTGTACTCATTCTTGTTTCACAATAAATAAAGCAAGCAATTTGGTTCCTTCATATTTGCAAATATTATAATAAAACCACTACCATTTATTCTATCATTTTAACATTTTATCATTCATATTCACAACCATAAGAGGGTAGGTGTGATTATCCCCATTTGACAGATGGAGAACATTGAAACTTTAAAAGGTCACACAACTAAGATGCAAATAAACCAGGATTCAAAGCCAAGTCTGCCTGAAACAAGGCATACGCCATTTGCCTGCATACCACAGAGATTCCTAGGAAGCATATTTCTCAGCTCTTAATAGTTGAGCTATTGGTAGCTTTAACCCTATGAGAATGACACTAATTCTCAGCATCAAGTCACATGATGCTCTCTTCAGAACACATTATTTCTTATTGCCATATATGACATTTGTTTCTTACACTGTTAACACCAGGGTATCAACCATTGGGGTCCCATCTTGCTGGACTTTTTGTCCTGAGTCAGGTTACCCAAAATTACAAGATTAAGATTTAATATTTATACTGCCCTTCTGGGCATAGCCTTCTGCCTAACTTCCCTCTGTATATTTTTGTTATGCACAGAGCAGTACTAAAGAACAGTGATGGTGTTCTGATATCTTTGTACTCTTATTAGTGGACTTACATTGTGAGTTTCTGGAGCTGCCTGCTCAATGAACATAAGCCATTACCTTTTTACCACTAACACCTCATCTTATTTGTGCTAGAGCTGGGATTTTCAAAGGAATTATGGCAGATGGCAGTAAAGTGCCAACTGCTAGCAGTCCAGAATAATTTTACATGCAAATTGTAGAAAGAAAGAAAGAAGGAAAGAAGGAAAGAAAGAAAGAAAGAGAGAGAGAGA
>NW_012101687.1:5001585-5011246 GCF_000951045.1 Mandrillus leucophaeus | reverse complement strand
AAGGAAGGAAGAGAGAGAGAGAAAAAAGAAAGAGAGAGAAAGCAAGCCAGCCAGCCCTGGTTATCTTAACAGGAGACATGAGTTCTACAACTATCTCCATAGATGTTCCCTGTGACCTGTTTAGAAGACAACGTGCACAGTGGATAGGGACACAAGCCTTCAGAGCAGACAGACTTCTGTCCAAATCTAAGCACTTCACATACATAATAGCTGTGTTACCTTGGACAAGGTACAGAACTTCTCTGAATCTGTTTCCTCATCTCTAAAATACTGACAACATTATCATTCATTGTGTTGTGCAAATTAAGAATATAGCTAAAGTCTAGTACAATGTCTAACATAAAGTAAAGCATTCATTCAATGGCAGTGGTTTTCCTTCATTAAATGATAGTGGTTTTCTTATTTATCACAGGCTGCTCTCTTCAACCCACCAACTGGACATTCTTCTCCACTGCATGGAAACCTCTTTTCACGGTCACACACAACCCTCTTTTTCCCAGATTCTATAGGCAATTGTCTTGTATTTCAGAAACATTTGAAATGTTTGACCATATTCTTCTTGAAACACTTTATTTCCTAGTTTAACAACCACACTCTCCTGGTTTCCCTCCTACCTCACTAAACATTCCTTTGCTACTCTCACTTGAATCCCAAAATGTGATCTGGGACCCTTTTCTCTATCTGTACTCTTCTTGGTGATCTCACTTAGTCTCAGGGGCTTTAAATACTACTTACAAGCTGATGACTCTCTAATTGACATCAGCAGCTCTAATCTTCCCTTGGGTTTCAAATTCAATAATCCAACTGCCTAAATCGCTTCCACTTGGTTGTCTAAAAAAGATCTCAAATGTAAAATGTCTCAAATGAATTCTTAATTACACACACACACACACACACACAGACACACATGCCTGTTCTTCAGTCTTCCACATCTAAGTACATTGTACTACCATCCACGAATTGTTGACACCAACACCTAGGCATCATCCTAAACAGATTCCTCTGTCTTCCTCACCGCCACATCCCATCCATCTGCCCCTGCCTGTTCTCCTGCTTAAAACTCTCCACATTGAGAATAAAAACCAAACTCTCATGTCATTTTCTACCACCCTCCCCATTGTCACTTATACTTCAAGTGCTTCCACCTCACTGTTCCTTTCCTACCCCTCTCCCAACCACCTCAAGCTCAGTGACTGCACAGTTGCTCTTTTTACCTAAAATGTTCTTCTCCCAAACAGATGCATGACTTGCTTCTGGTCGTTCTTCAGGTCTCAGCTTGAATGTCACCCCTCAGAAACCATTCCTGATTGTCTTAGCTCAAGTAACTCTGTCTTCATCAGACTCTCTGCACCACCATCTGGTTTTATTTTCTTCATAATTAATGATGTTTTGAAATCATTGTTTTATTTGTCTCCTATTGTCTTCTCCCTTTGTCTAGAGAAGAAACCACTATAAGGCAAGGACTCTGCTTATTTATCACAGAGTCCCTGGTTCTTAGGAGAGCAGCAGGCTCATGAGAGACAGTCAAGTATTTTTTGATTGTGTGAAAATTGATCATACAAATTAGGTCATTCTTGTCACAGCCAACTAAAACAGAGTCATGAGGCCAGGGGGAAAAAGCACTCAGGGCATATAACACTGCTCAAAAAATGTAATTCTCTACAAGCCTGGATGCTGAAACTGCTTGCTATATAACCTTAGACCAGTTTTATATATAATCGTTGCTGAAACAACCTGCTACAACTCTTAAAACTAGTTTTATCCACTGCTGTCACTTACCAACCAAAACTTGCCAGCTCCCTAAACTTTCATAGTGCAAATTAATTCTCTCAAAGAACAATACATAACATTTCTCCTTTCTATAAAACCTCCAGTCTCCTCTTTGTTCTTCAGGCATACCAAAGACCACCTCGTCTGCCTGTATGCTCCAAATTGCAATTAATTCTTCCCAAATAAAACATTAAATTTAGAGATTCATCTCTACATTTTTATTTTGACTTTGACAATGACTGAATAAACAAGGTAAGGAATAAATGACCTTGCAGCCACTTACTATCTGGATAACCCTCAAGCAAGTTACCTAACCTCTGTCAGCCTCATGTTTCTCATACAAGGATAGAAATCCCCTAGGGCTGCCTTGATGCTAAATGGAGAAAATAATGATTAAGAAACAATGAGAATAATAGTAACTAAAAATTATTGTCTCTCTGTGCCAGGCATAGTGCTTCACAACCACGTTTTGAGATGATAGGGCTATCCCTATTTTACAAGCAAGGAAACTAAAGCCTGCAGAGCCTTATGAACCTATCCCTAGTCCCAGAGGTAGTCAATGGTAGAGCTAGGATTCACAGCCAGGACGACTAACTCAGAACCTATATTCCTAAGGATGATTCTGCACTCAGCACATAGTAAGTGCTTGAAAACAGTTATTATGATTATTAATTAGGTTGTAGATCAGGGGTTGGTCAACTTTTTCTGTAAAGAGTCAGATAGTGTTTTGATCTCTGTAGCAATCATTCACCTTGTTCATCACAGCATCAAAGCAGGCCACAGGCAATATGTAAAAGAGCATGTTCCAGTAAAACTTTATTTGCAAAAACAGGCGGCAGGCCAGATTTGGCCTGTGGTCCCTAACTTACTGACCTCTGTTGATAATGAATAACTAACATTAAGAGATGCTTACTGCATGTTTACTAAAAAGCACAAATTATATAATCCCATTTTTGTTTTAAAAAGCACACAAGATAGACACCAAACTGAACATAGTTAGCACTAAATAGTAAAATTACTACTAATAATTATCTTCTTCTTTTAGGTTACCTATATTATCCACAATTGTCCATGTATTGAATGTTTAGCTTCTGAGACATTGTGGAGTCTTCCAGAAACTAGGTTCTAACTTCAAAGTTGAAAGATGACAATATCAGTAACACCAAAGAAGGTGGGGGATCCTCCACTCAGAAGGGTTTGTTTGGGTGATTTTGTTCCAGGACTCCCCAAAGATGGTGATAAATCTGACAGGTCTCAAAGGTAGCATGGGCAGGTGACAAAAGGTCAGCTCTAATCTCCTTACAGCACACTTCAAATTCTAATTAAATCACCTTCATTTTGGAGATCCCCACATGAAAGAAGAAAGGTATTTCTTAGAAATGTTCAGATAATTTCATAGAAATGTTCAGATAATCCTAAATTCCTTGCATGACCTGGCTGGTTCTTCCTGTGCTTGGCATATTCTTTTTTTTTTTTGAGACAGAGTCTTGCTCTGTCGCCCAGGCTGGAGTGCAGGGGCGCGATCTCGGCTCACTGCAAGCTCCGCCCTCCCGGGTTCACGCCATTCTCCTGCCTCAGCCTCCCAAGTAGCTGGGACTACAGGCTCCCGCCACCGCGCCCGGCTAATTTTTTGTATTTTTAGTAGAGACAGGGTTTCACCGTATCTCCTGACCTTGTGATCCGCCCGCCTCGGCCTCCCAAAGTGCTGGGATTACAGACGTGAGCCACCGCGCCCGGCCGTCCTTGGCATATTCTTGTTCCCAGTCTCCTGGGAAGCCCATGCTGTTTCCACACAGAATCAGAGGCTGCCTGCACAGGTAAAGAATGAACTCCCGCATCTCTGAAATTATCCCACATATATAGATATCCATATATATCTGTATAGATATATCTCTATATATTTTATCTATATATATCTATATAGAGATATTATCTATATATATCTATATAGAGATATTATCTATATATATCTACATAGAGATATTATCTATATATATCTATATAGAGATATTATCTATATAGGTATCTATATATAACTGTGTGGGATAATTTCAGAGATGCTGGGTACAACATAATACCTAAAATTCCACCGTTAGAGATTAACCAGACCTGCCCCTGGAGGAGGTAATCTTTCTGCTGCTTTTGATCAAGACAGCTTCAATGTTCTATGAAAGCACTTTGACTACAAGACTCTACAGAGGTGTAAGGTGGTGTTAGATCATTTGCCATTTGCTCCTCTGTGCAAGCTTAGGTTTTATTAGGACAGAAGGAATAGGACATAGGAAACTGGTTGTCTAAGAGAGTGGGAAAGTGGTGGCCCCAAAGACAGAGAATTGAGAGACTGGCCTAAGGCCAGAGATACTCTTTACCCATAAGACAGACTTGCCCAGTGCCAGCACTGGACAGCTTCTGTCCTCTACACTGCATTCGGCTTTCTGAGCTTCTGATTCTTCTGTCAGAAATTCAGAAACCAGCCAATCAAAGTTGTTTTCACATTTTGGAGAAATAATATACAGAAACCACATAAGACATTGATCATTTTATCTCTGCTAATAATGGAATCTGAGGCATTCTATCAACTGGCAACACTTTGTCTCAACTCCCTCTGTTTGTTCTATTCACTGGACCATTCTGCTACTGGGCAAGTTTTCCCTCTTCATACAGTTGAACTTGCTAGGTGCCCCAGCTCTAGTCAGAATTCAGTATCTGCTTGTTGAATGGACTAGTCTTTTGCACTGTTCTTTCATTCATTCACTCCATAAATATCAGTGCCTACGAAATGCCAATATCATATAGGCACTTTTTCCAAGCAACGGCTCTCCTCTACATGGCAATTCTGCTTAACCTCCCTGAAGCCCTTCTAGATTAATCCCATCTGGGTTGAGCACTTCAGTCACTGCTTGTCTGCTCCAAAGCCTTCAGCATTTCCCCCATTTTCCTGAACATGGGGCACTTCCATGGTATTCCTATACAGCCTATGGACAGCAGATGTTTCTGCCTTCCCTGCATCCCCACTGCCCTCTTTTGATAATAGCTACCTGGAGAATTTAAATCTTAAGCAGAGAGATGGGCAGAAAATATTCAAAGCTTTTTTGATGGCAGCTTCCTGAACAGCCTATTCTTCCTCGTAGATCTCAAGAACTGCCTGGTGGTTACTGTCCTTCCACAGGTTCTAGCAGCTACTCCCACAAACCTCAACAAGTGAGCTGGAGTTTCTGCCAGTTTCCTTCTTGAGCTTTTACTTGTGATCTACTCTTAGTATGTGGTTTTTCCCACAGCATACTTTTTCCCACTCTGCTCAATCTGGGCCAGAATCTCCTCTTTGCTTTCAATGCTAAGCCAACAAAGCATCTGAGCACCTACTTCAGGATGAAGAGGATAAACAGATTCTCAAAAATGTGTTCTTTAGAGATTAAATATAATCAACAATACTGTTTTCAAATCATTTTTAATAAACTATTTTTAAGAGCTTGGAAACAAATAATGAGTCCTCGGATATCAAGATAGTACAAATTAAGAGTCTGAGATTAGAGCTATCAAAGATAAGTGAAGTAAAGTGAGGAATGGGATTTACTGTACTTTATTTTTTAATTCCTTTTTATCCAGAAGATTGTTGTAAGAATAAAATGATATGATGTAAAGTAAATAGCACAGTGCTTGGCACGTGGTAAATGCTCAACAGATGTTATTAATCTGGTTCAAACTTGAAGTGAAATTGACAATGTTTTCAAGTTAACTTAAAACTTTGCAAACGTTAAAGTTTCAAGTTAACTTAAAACTTTGCAAACGTTAAAGCATATAGATTTCTAAAGATATAACCACGACTCTCATAGAAATATAATATGAATGCATGTTAGAGATTGTATTTAACTATTTAATTAATGAAAGGACCAGGAAGATGTTACAACTGTTTCAAAGGAGAATTCAAACATCAGATACACACATATACTATATAGAATGAATTTATAAATAAATGCAAAAATGGCTTTTACTGAAACTATCGATCTCCCTAAGAACATATTTCATTTGCATATCTATACATAAAAATCATTTGCATCGATATCAGTTACCTGCAATTTACAGAGTTTTAAAATAGCTCTACTACACCAAAAGGCACAAACACCATAGAATCCCATAGCCCAGAATGATGTGATTTAGGCATAAATTTCTATGGAAGACACCCAGTAATCCTTTTAATCCATGTTGAAATCTTTTACAATTTTTCTTGACACATGGATCTTAAACAGAAGCATTTTGCTGAATTAAACCTATTCTAAGATAAACTCTTCCCTGATTATAACATTATATATTCAAATTATAAAGCACTTAGATAATAAAGTATAAAGAAAATAAAAATCTTCATAATCCTATCACTCTGAGGCAGTTACTGTTAATGCTTAAAGTATATTCACCCGGTTTTTTCTATGTATTTGTGTGTGCATGAATGGAAATATATTAACTGTTTGCAACCCAGTTTTAATAAACTTGTTATAGAAAGTTATCTATATATATCTAATTGGGTTTATATATTCCACATTGTAATTCACTTTTTTCCTTAAGATCATAAACATTGTTCCTTGTCATCATTTTTAATAGCTACAAAATATTCCATTATATGTTAGAACCATAATTAATAAATCCACCACTATTAGAAACTTAGGTTGTAACCAATTTTTAGTTATTATAAATAAAACAATGCACCTGTCTTCTGACAACCTTTTTCTTGAAGTGGTACCGTTTTGCTGAAAAAGCCAAACATCTCATAAACATAGTGAATTACATGTAATTACATGTAAAAGAGAATTACAATGAAACTCAATGTCCGAGTTTCCAGAGGATGTTGCAATCTCTAGAGTGCCTGATGGCACCTCTTCTGCTTTAGCTCACAAGCCTACCTATTGCATCAGTGGCAGACGGGGATTTGAATTAGAACCGGAATTCTCAGCTACCCAGAACCACCACCCTTGTCACTTTCCTGAGACACCATGAAGATTTAGTCACGTTTGGAAGTTTAAAATAAAAACTAAGATCATCATGAGCTTTGACAGTCAAGGCCATTTAATCCGAGATAAGTTTTAATACAAACATGTCTATAAGGGAAAAAGTACATTATTTAGGGCTTAGTTTCTTAGAATGAAGAGCCTGAGGAAATGGAGAAAATAGCTTTCAGGTGGGTAACAAATTGTCAAATTTTTTTCTTGATTTTCAAACCTTGAATTTTATTTGATTAGAAACAGTAACATATCATTAGTAGCATGACATGAAACAACTGGCTCTTCTCATGAGAATATCAGATTCAAGGAGAGGGTATAGCTCAGAGGGAGAGCACTAGACTGCAGATCAAGAATATCAGCTTCAGTTCAGCTGTCTTCATTTTAAAGATTTGAAAAGGGTCAAGAGAAAGGAAATTATTAAAATGTAAGAGAAGGTATCCAAAGCCCTACAAGCTACTATTTAAAGGAAGTGGTTGTTGAACTTGACTCAGAGTAGGTGCTCAATATTTGCTGAATAGTAGAGATAAGAAAAAATTGACAATTAGCTGTGTGATTTTCAGGGGGATGGGAATCACTTAAGCTAGTGCCTTCATTTTAATTTGTGACGTCTACCACCTTTTCCAACTATTCAATGATAATGTAAGAAAAACACTGACCATTTTATTCTCTTTCGATAGAGAATGGACTTCCCCATCAAAAAGGCTTCAACTGGAGCCACAGAGTTTGGTTTGGACTAAGAAAAATACTTTTATAATAATGATCAGATAATTGCAACAAGCTGCAGAGGGGACTTGTAGAAACTATATCCATAGAAACCTCCAAAAATAGTATAAACAAGGACAGTATAGGCATCCCATAGAAATAAAACCTCTTTCAAAAAACAGAAGGTAGACCAGATTTGATATTCAGGTCTTCCCTAGCTCTAGAAGGAAATGGAGTAGATTTTTGCATGTATACAATAAATTGCTGGTTTCTCTAAAACAGATGCAATGGTAGATTGAAGCTTGCTACCTACTGCTCAAATGAAAAGTACATATGATGTAAAATCAGGCAATAACAATCTGGCAACATTAGTGTACCTACCATGTGCCAACCATGACTCAGGTAGACAATACCAACTTGGCCACTGTCAGAGACAGAACACTCAATGGGATGGATGGTAGGACTGAGATAACGTGATAATTCTCTTGGTATTATATTCCTTCTTGCCATTTCTGGAAAAATCCAAGTCACAGAAACTACCCCATGGTGTTGATTCCTCCCAATAGTGACACAGAATCTCACTATTTCTTTGGTATGCCTCGTCACTCTTTGGTGTTCAGCACTGTTTACTATTCAGTCCATTCCATTCGACTTTTAAATATATATTATTTGTCAGGCACTTTACAAAGCACAAGAAATACCAAAAGCACTTGTGCTGCTGACTGATCCCTAGATTCTGTAAATGAACAGGTCTTCCCTCACTTCTTCTCATACTCCCTCATGCAAAATACCTTACCATGTAAAAAGGATAGTCACGTTTCCCTTCACATAGAATCTGAGCATGGCTATGTAGTTTTTTTTTAAACATAGGGTATGGGAAAAAATAAAATCTAGCACAGGACAGGGACAAGTAATAATAACATAAACATGCTGACTCCTTGATTCTAACAACCAAACTATAAGATGGAAATCCTGTTTTGCTTAAAATCTCTATCCATACCATCGATTTTTTGCTTCCAATGCAGCACATAAACCCCCACTTTCGATACTTAGGAGAGTTACCTAAGTATGATAGCATTTCTTTCAAAACAAAGTTTAAGGGAATACTGAAAAGGTGAAACAGGGATAGTGAGCATTTCTCAGAAGCAGCAAATTCATGGTGGAAATTGGCCTCTTACCTTCAAAGAACTGCTGCAGGGCCTCATTTTCGCCTACCACATCCATGGTGCTGTGGTCCTAGTACTAGTTCCTCATAAAACAATGGTTATCAGACCTCAGGAAGTAAGTACTGTCCTTTTAATTCGAAGCCTACGAATGCTCTTGAAAAATCATTTTCTTTTTATTGGAGCGAAGCATGTCTTCGGCCATCAAATTGTGCCCAGAAAGACGGTTGAGTTTTCAAATGTGATTATAAAACTGGAAGGATATGCAACCATGCATTTTTAAAAAAATTCATGAAGAGGGAAGAGGTAGCAAATTCATCTCTCTTAATATAGGGAACTGTTTCTACTCTGCTTTTCGTCTTTAAGGACCTTTGTCCTTAGTGACACATGTCATTACATAAATGGGCAATAAATACATAGTCTTATCTCTTATTTGTCCTTTTACACCAATATATTTATATCTCCACCTTTATCAACTAGATCCATTTAGCTACCACCAATAAAAGATACTTATTTTTTTAACCTAGAAAAAAGGGATAAATCAATATAATTACTTTTGATACCTATAATCATAGGTAATTTTAAAAGTCTTGTGCTAATGAAAAGTTAGAATTTCTTAAGTATTTCCAAACTTACAGCAAAAACTTAAATTCCTTAATACATACCTGCTCCATTTCCTCTAGAGCTTATCTGCTTCCAAAGTATAAACCATAAAGTATGAGAAGTCTCTCTAACGAGCAACAAAAACTGCATTACCAATTTAATAATTCTTATAGCTGAGTCACTAGTAGCTGGATTCACTCCTAAATATAAAACCATACCCAAATAAATGTTTTGTTTTCACTGCTTAGCTTTGATTCATTTAATAATAGCCTAAGAAAATACAATTAGGAAATTAAATTATCCTTTTAGCCCCTTCCTTTTCTCTTTTTCCCAACTTTCTATTTGGAAAAAAAATAGAATAGTACCATAAAATATCTATATACTCTTCACCTACACTTACCAATTACTGACTCTGGTAGCAGTGGATAT
>NW_012101687.1:4956553-5001229 GCF_000951045.1 Mandrillus leucophaeus | reverse complement strand
GGTGCAAGAGGAGATTCGAAAACAGGCTGAAGAAGAATGGTGGTAGTTTATTTCTAATTTTTATGGATACATAATAGTTGTACATATTTATGTACCCTTAAATAACTCAGTATGTGTCCCAACAATAAGGACATTTTCCCACACAATCACAATATCATTATTATACCAAAGAAATGTAATATTATCATCTCATATATAATTTCTTCCAGTCTCCAAAATATTTTTTATGGTGTTTGATTTCTGATTAAGGATCCAATGGATGTCCATGCACTGCCTTTGGTTATGTCTTTTAAAATATAGAACAGTCCCCTTGTCATTTTGATTTGTGCTCTTTATGATTTTGACTTTTTTCTATAGTCCAGGCTCATTGCCTTGTAGAATAAGCCATTTTCCAAATTTGTCTATTGTTTCATTATTAGAATTAGTGAGTGACATAATTCCAAATATATATTTTAAAATTTTACACACATATACTGTTACTTGAAAAATGAGCAAACTAAGTTTAGCTTAGAAAAGAAAAGGTTTAGGAGCTTCTTTTGACGGTCACACTGGCCCTCAGATCTGTAAGTAAAATCATCAAGTTGTTTAAAGAAATGAATTTTCAACAATTGTGTGAAGCTGTCTGCTGGGTGCAGGAAATAAAAAGATGAATAAGTAATAGTCCCTGCCCTCCATAAACTGAAATCTAGGGCATGAGAAAAACACAAGTGACTGTAACTCAGGGCAGACTGATAGCTGGGAAGATGTCTCAAGAGAACAGAAAAAGGAGAGTAATTGAATCTGGGAGGATCTGGAAAGGTGCCACAAAGAGCTAGGATGTGAATACACTTAAACAGTGGGTAGGTGTTCTTTTTTTAATTTTATTTTTTTAAATTAACAAATAATAATTGCCCATATTCATGGGGTACACAATGATACTTCCATACATATAACGTGTAGTGATCAGATCAGGGTAATTAGCATAGCCATCATCTCAAACATTTATCATTTCTTTATGTTGGAAGCATTCAACATCCTCCTTCCAGCTATTTGAAACTACACATTATTGTTAACTACAGTCATCCTACAGTGGTACAGGATATATAAAACAATAGGTATGTTTCTTAAAACATGAGCAATGGCTGGGAAGACAGAGAGAGCACAGGTACAGAGATTGTATGCCTAGTATGGTGCGAGAGGAGATTGGAAAACAGCCTGAAGAAGAATGGTGGTAGTTTATTTCTAATTTTTATGGATACATAATAGTTGTACATATTTATGGGGTACATATATTTTGATACAAACATACAATGTGTAATGATCAAATCAGGGTAATTGGGGTACCCATCACCTCAAACATTTATCATTTGTGTTGGGAAGATTCCAAATCCACTCCTTTATTGTGAAATATATAATAAATTATTGTTAACTGTATTTACTCTGTTGTGCTACCAAGCACTGGACCATATTCCTTCTATATATTTTTGCACCCATTATCCAACCCCTCTTTATCCTCCCATCCCGCAACCCCCATTACCCTTCCCAACCTCTGCTATCCTCCGTTGTATTCACTACCTATAGTGGTAGATTCTGAATGTAATTTGATTCCATGCATTTTCATTCTAAGTGTATTTATTGCCAGTTTCTATCTGGGTGGGTGTGAGGCATGATACAATCCCATTTAACTTAGATCTCTGTGGCTGAATGTGTTGGCTGGGGCAATAACCAAAGTTTAAGCATTTTAAGAAGCTACTGCAAAATCCAGGTAGGCTGTAGTAAAGCCTGAAGTAAGGTGACGTAGAACAAAGCACTGGTTACTGGCTGGATGTAGGAAGCAAGGATGAAGTCAAATGTTTTTTTAAAGGATTTATATGCCTGTAGGTAAAATGTGAATTAAGATGCCTAAAACATGTAGCCTCTGGCTAACCCTAGACTCCAAGAGAAGCTCCCAGCCAAGTCTCCTGGAGGCCACCGGAAATAAGTCATCACACTATAATCCACTGCCAAGTAATGATTCTGGATCCCATCCACCAATTCACCCACAGACTTCATGTTCTCAGCAGCACAGTGGTGTGACAGGAAGCATACTAGACATGAGATTTCATTTAATGGCCTGAGAAGCTAAGGGCAGAATTGGGGTTCCAAACTGAAATACTTTCAAGGCCTGCCAGGTAAGTGAGTCAAGTACGTCCCTTAATCTTGGTGTTAAGGAGACAATCTAGGGTGGTGGGCCATAGAGCAAACCCGGGAGTGCATACCCTGAGCACGGGTGTAGCCACCCGACAGGTAGAGTCACTCAACTTCACCCAAGTGTTGTCATTCAAGAATGTGGGCTCAGTGTTGTCAAAACAGCACATTTTAAAAGAGCAGCGTGATGTGCAGATTTTAGATTTCCTCATTTTTAAATGCTGGCAGTTGTTTAAAACCAAGATGGACAAACAGAAAAATAAACCAAAACACTGTCAAGGACAAATAGCACATTGTATGAAAACACAATGGAGCCCACAAGATGCAACCTTGGTGCGGAGATCTGCGGAAAGTGAAGAGAATTGAGAATGAAGTTGTTGGGAGGACTAGAAAATCTATTAATCAGAGTCCAGAGCACTCCGCTAAGAGCACAATCCAGCCGGCGGAAATGGGATTTAAGTGGAAATTCCTCTCTCTCAGTGAATAACAAATATGATGCATATTTCCCTGATTACGGTCTTTACGTCCCTTACATTTTCCAACTCTCTTGATATTCCCATTTTGCAGATTCGGTAGATAATCATCCTCTTGAATAGTAATCTAGTTTAGTTGTGGTTTCGGTTTGCTTTGGTATTGACATTTCCTAGAGAGCTCCAATAGACAAACAGATAAAAGCTGACCTGCTGCAGTTAAGTCTGGGGATGTGGTGATGGGATCCCTGTATCCCTCTTGAGACTGTCCCTGAGACCTGTAGCTCTAGAATCTAATCCTCATGACCTCTGACGTTCCTCCAGAAGTAAACTGTGTGTGAACTTGTGCTCCCTTGAGAAGCTGCCTTGAGGAAGGGTTTCAATTCTTCTAATATTTTAGCAAGTTTACTCCTCTTCTACTTTTTTTTTTTTTAGTTTTGCAAATTTTCATGAAGTTTTTAAAAGCTGACTTTCATTGTTATTTCTCTGTTAACAACTACCACTATGAAAACTTGACTCTATTGAGTTTGGGTTTTCTTTTTTCTTTTTTTTTTTTTTTTTTGAGACGGAGTTTCACTCGTTGCCCAGGTGGAGTGCAATGGTGCGATCTCTACTCACCACAACCTCTGCCTCCCGGGTTCAAGTGATTCTCTTGCCTTAGCCTCTCAAGTAGCTGGGATTACAGGCAAGTGCCATCACGCCTGGCTAATTTTGTGTTTTTAGTAGAGACAGGGTTTCTCCATTTTGCTCACGCTGGTCTCGAACTCCCAACCTCAGGGGATCTGCCCGCCTCGGCCAAAGTGCTGCGATTACAGGCATGAGCCACTGCCCCCGGCCAGTTTGCTTTTTTTCTTCTAAATGCAATGGGAAGCCACTAAAAGGGCTTTAAGCAGGAAAGTGACATTATCCGGTTTTCATTTTATAAAGATCCCTGTGGCTGCCGTCAGTGATTGTAGGAGGGCAGGAGTGGATGCAAGGACAGCAGACATTAGTGCAGGAGTTCAGGTAAAAGATGGTAATAGCTTGGACAGAGTGGTAGCAGTGGACATGGAGGGAAGTGGACAGATTCAAGATGTCTCGGAGACAGCTGATGGAATTTGCTGACAACTAGATTAGGAGTGACAATGACAAATAAAGGAACCTAGAATAAGACCCAGAATTTTGCTTAAGCAACTGAGAATTCAGCCATGGCAGATTTGTTAAGCACAAAAGTTAAACACAAATACAAATTCATATAGCATTGGACTCTCTTAAGCAGTGTCTTATAGGAAAAACATTTTATCTAGGGAAAAATGCAACAACAAAAACCTTTGAAAACAAAAGCCTATGAACAAAAGCAGACCTGTTTTAGGCTCTGGATGCACAAAACACACACACAGAATTCTTGTGGTAGCGATGGGAGGAAGTGAAGAGGTAACAGGTTGCAAGTTATTTTAAGGACTAAGACCCAATATTCAGAAACCAAATCTTGTTCTTCCAGTGTGGATGCTTAGTCAAAGACTGTAAATTGTCTTCAAGCTGAGAGAAACCATGAAAAGGAGTGGCGACCTACTTGACCTTCCGTTTTTGGGAGCCAAACCTAGACCACAATGTAGGTCTGAGTGACTCCCAATCCAGAGCTGTCTCCATTAGGCCAGGCTCTCACCCCAGCTCCAAACCAATTTCTAAAAACTTGTCCAAGAGTCTTCCTCTTCTTTAGAATTGGTAATCTTGGCAATTAAACTCAGTGTAGAAACACTCTCCTGAACATAATCAGCATGCTGGTTCTTCCGTTTCTGTTGCCTTGCTCTTCCTAACAGCTCCTCCTTTCATCTTTGCAGGCTTCTTCTCGGCCATAGGAACTCAGGGCTCAGTGCTGTACTTCATCTCCAAAGTGTATCTAAAGCGCCCATCTGATCCCATGGCTAACTACTCCCCAGATTATCTCCTGGACTGACCTTACTGAATTTAGACTTGTATATCCAATACCTACTTAACATATCCACTTTGATGCTCAGTGGGCACCTCACACTTGATGTGTCAAACACTGAATTTCTGTCTCTGTTATGCACATACTCAAACTTTCCCCCACCATGTATTTCCCCTTCTCAATAAACTGCAATAGCTCAAGTCAAAAGCCTAAGATTCAGACCTGAATTCTTTCCTTTCCTCTCTCTCAAATCCAATTCATCAACAATCTTGTTACCTTTTTTGTTTTGGAATGAAGGCACATATAACTGGGCTAACAATAATGCTTGATTCATAATTAATCACCGATGTTCCATGCATAACTCTCTTATTCATTTGTCATGCATTTATTTTATTTTTGAATTTTTTTTACAGACGGGCATGGTCTCACTACGTTGCCCAGGTTGGAATATAGTAGCTATCACAGGTGAAATCATAGCACACTACAGCCTTGAACTCCTGGCCTCAAGGGATCTTCCCATCTCAGACTCCCAAGTAGCTGGGACTATAGGCACCCACCACTACACCCAGCTCATGTACTTACTTTTAATGACAAATGAACCACCCCAAAACCCACCACCTCACCCACGGACTAAAACACTACCAGTGACTTACTCATAGATTTGTTCCTCCTCTATCTCTCCCACACCCAGAGGTAACACTATCTTGAACTTTATTACTACTTTTTAAAAGTTTTGTCACGTATGACAATGCCTAAACAGCTGTTCAGTTTTAGTTGTTCTCGACTTTTATGAGAAAAGTATGTTATATATAGTTTTCTCAGAATTGCTTTTTCGTTCTGAGTTATTGTGCTGCAAGTAGCTGGTATTCATTCATTTTGCGGCCATGTAATCGTCATTCATTCTGTGAACACATTACACCTACAAATGGACGTTTTAATTTATTCCAGAACATTCTTACATGTGTCATCTGGGGGACTTTGTGCAAGCATTTCTCAAGCATATACTGAGAAGTGAAATAGCTGACCCATGGGTATACACTTTTTTTTTTTAAGATATGATCTTACTCTGTGACCCAGGATAGAGTGCAGTGGCACAATCATGATTCACTGCAGCCTCAACCTCCTGGGCTTAAGCAATCCTCCAACCTCAGCTTCCCAAGTAGCTAGGACCACAGGCATGCACCACCATGCCCAGCTAATTAAAAAAAGTTTTATACAGATGTGGTCTCCCTGTGTTGCCCAAGCTGATCTTGAACTCTTGGGCTCAAGTGATCCTCTTACCTCAGCCTCCCAAAGAAGAGGCATGAGCCACTGGGCCTGGCCCAACTTTTCTAGTTAATGGTTTTTCACAGTAGATATACCAATTGATAACCCCACCCCCATCAGCAATATGTGAGTGATCCTATTAACTAAAACCCTCTCCAAAACTTGACTTTATTGTTTCATTTTTGCCAATCGAATGAATTTGAACATGTCATTGTCATCTTGATTTACATTTTCCTGATTGAGAGATGAAAATCCTCTTAATATGCTTATTGGCCAATATGCACTTCTAACTGTGTGGAAGGCCTGGTTCAGTCTTCTGCCTATTTTTCTGTGATACTGTCCTTTTTTGTTGGTTTGTAGAATTTCTGTATACATTCTTTATACTAAGCTATTACTGGTTATAAATGTTGCAGATATCACTTCACAGTTTGTAGTTTGGCTTTATTTTTTTTGAGACACAAGGTCTCCCTAAGTTGCCCAAGTTGGACTTGAACTCCTGGGCTCAAGCAATCTTCCCACCTCATCCTCCCAAGTTGATGGACACAATGTGTGTGTGTGTGTGTGTGTGTGTGTGTGTAACGGAGTCTCCCTATTTTGTGTGTGTGTAACGGAGTCTCCCTATCTTGTGTGTGTGTGTGTAACGGAGTCTATTTTGTGTGTGTGTGGAAACGGAGTCTCCCTATTTTGTGTGTGTGTGTGTGGAAACGGAGTCTCCCTATTTTGCCCAGGTCCGTCTCGAACTCCTGGGCTCAAGCGGCTCAAGTAATCCTTCTGCCTCTGACTCCCAAAGTGCTGGGATTACAGATATGAGACACAATGCCTAACCACGGATGCACAATTTCTAAATTAAGAATTTATAATATAGTGTAACTTATTTTCTTTTATAGTTATCTTCTATGTTTTTGTTTTCTGCTTCCAGTTTAAGAAGTTCTTCCTAAAAGGAGTAGGATCAGGAAGATAATCACTTACATTTTCTAAATATATTTCAATTACATTTTAATCTATAATTCCACATATATTTTCTACAAGTCATCATCCTGTTGCATTAATTTTAAAGAGCATGTTTCTAGTGCATAAGGTTGAAAAGCATTCTTCTCCTTATAGATTACTAAAGATTTATTATTAATGGGTATAATGATTTTCTTTAGTCTTACTTTTTATTTATCCTTTTTCAGTCATCCACAAACTTTTTCTGAGTATTTGATTACCTTTCTTTCAAATCTCTCACAGCATCTCCTGGATTTGTTTCTCTTTTTATTTGGGTACTTTCTCCAAAAGCAGTTTTAGTTTGTATAGGAAAATCTTCTGAAGCCTTGATGGTACATATTCTTATTAATGCCCTCACATTAGAATAACTATTTTCAGAACATAAAATTCTAGGTTCAAAGTTTTTTTCATGTTCAATTTCACATTCTTGAGCTGGGTGTGGTAATGATGGTTTTTACCATAACATACTCCAATGTCCTTTTGTCTGTGGGCTCCCACCCAACCTGGTGGCCGAAGTCATCTACAGGTAAGACTGACCAAACCTCTAAACAGAACTGAAAAAAATGTTATCTTCAGAAAACCAGCTCTCTTATACACTGCTGCTGTGAATACACATTGATTAACTTTTCTGGATGGCAATCTAGCAACGCAGATCAAACATTTAAAAATACATATATATACACATATAAATACACATATATATATATCGACACAACAATTTTATCTCCAGGCATCCACATGAAAGAACTCAACTGTTCAAAAGTGCACAGATAAGGATACTCGTTAAGCATTATAATATGAAAAATAAACTGAAAACCACCTCATCTCCAAACACAATTAAATTATGTTAAAATTCTATAAACAGGGATTAGGATGTGTAGATTTACCCAAAGGAAAATGTATTTAATGTTTAGGTTTAAAAAGAAAAAAAAAAAAGCCTACTTTTTGTTTCAAAAATATGCATATGTAAGTAGAAAATATCTGAAAGCTGAAAGGCTACTCTCCAAAAATATTAACAGCAGCTTTCTCTAAACAGACACTAAAGTGGTTTCTCGTTTTTTGTTTTTGCTGTTCTATACTTATTATATTTCTACCACAAACCTCTTGTTATAATTTCTCCAGTAGAGTCAGTTTTACAATTTGGAATGCAGAGGTCAAGTGGTTCTATGATCAGTGTATACTTTACATGTACCATTCTTTCAACCTACACCCCTTTAAACCCCTTTGACACACATCAAACTCATTTACGTCTATGTCCCTCCAACGTCAATATAGTGGTTAACACATATAAAACATGAATACACTACATCAAGAAGCTCAGGAATACATCTCTGGGATACAATTTGACTGCCTTCTATTATATTTTAATGAATCACCAAAATAAAGGGATTCTTTCAATTACAGAGAGCAGAATAATTAAAATAGTAACTTTCAAACTTTGTAGCAGCAGAAGTATTTCTTCAAATATAATCTTTTTGAAACCCAATATAGAAAACAGACAAAAATAAAGCCATTCTAGAGGTGGGGGCCTTGGAAAGTGAGTGCTGTCCACTCAGACGTCTTCTTTGCCTCTCACAAGGAAGGAAGCTACTGTGTAGTTTGAAAATTACTATTTAATACATTCTGCTAACCCTAAATGCCATGTCAGAGCTAGAAGAGAAAATGTACACACATTCAATCTAACATTTATTTATTTCAGGGTTTTTGTAACTATAAATTACATTCACTAGTACACCTGTAATCCTTCATAGTGTATTCAATTAAAGAATAAGCAAACACAGCATAGATCAGTTTAAAAGAAATCATGGTACTTCTTAGAGCAATTTGCAAAAGGGGAAAAAAGTCTTAGGCCCGCTCCTTGGAAATAAATATCAAGTAACCATAAAAATATTCAGCCATTTTTCAGTTATTCAGAGAGTTCAGGCATGGTCCCACGCAGAACATCAGAGTTCCTCTTTGAAATAACCCAGCTTTGCCAATGACATCTCTTTTCTCAACTGCATAACTTCCCAAAACATCTGATCAACTATACAAATAGAAAAGAGAGATATTTAAATCATAAAATACCATCTTCATTATTTTTAATGTTTCGCTGAAAACTTAAGTTAGCTGAAATGTCAATTGTATCAACTGCGTATTTCCTAAAGATGTACCTACATTTTTTCAATAATTCACATAAGCTTTTCCACAGACTTGTGACCATCCCAGTTTTATCAATAAAGCAAGTCACCAGTTTTGTCACAATTATTCGTTAAATATATCAGAGACGATCATTTTAGCCCTAGAAAGGTAGACATCCAGCATCCTGAGTAAATGTCAATGCTGTCACCTTCATGGAGTACACTCAATGCTCAATTATTCGAGTTATTCTCTAACTTATGAATCTTCTTGCTCTAGTTTGTTATATCATGGCCATTTTACTCTTCATTAACACTAACAGAGGGTGAAGGGGAAAAAAAGAAAACAAGACAATCCAGAAAACTCAGTAACACTGTTTGTGAGTAATAACAGAAAGGTTTTGCATATGGCTCAAATTAGAAATAAAAATGCATGTGGAAGATGAATTGTAAATTCAATTACCTATACTTTTGTAAGTTCCCACTATAAGTGGAAAAATGTTGGCTCCTTATTTCAGACAATAAAAGGTCTTCGTTTGATATATGATCAGATTATATTCATTTAGATCAATGGTTCTCAATCATGGAAGATTCCACCACTACCACTACCACCACTTCTCATCCCTGGCCACTCCAGGGTACATTTGGCAATGAATAGATACATTTTTCACTGTCCCCTCTCGGGGGTGCTACAGGTATCTAATGAGTAAAAGCTAGGGATGCTATTAACATCCTACAAATGCACAAGACAGTCCCCCACAACAAAGAATTATCCAGCTCAAAATGTCACTAGTACCAAGGTCAAGAAATTCTGCTTTAGATTTAGCTGCCCTAAATCTTTTGTTGGCACAAGGCACATATAATAAACAGATTTTAAGACTAATACCTGTTTACAACAAACATACATAGTAAATGATGTGTACTAAATATCATAAAGTGGAAGAGTGATAGAAACCAGAGAAGATATACTACTTTTATCATCACCCTCACCATTCATTACTCGCAACACTTTCTATTTTCATAAAGTAAATTATCTTTCTGTCTGTCCTACAAGCTTCTCATTTAAACAAACAGAAAAATATTATATTCTTGGCAATTATATTTAACATAAATTTTCTGTTATCTGGCTTAAATTATATTATCCATCTACAGGTATTCAAAAATATTTCAGTTTTATTAAAGTCAAAAAAAGTATTATACAGTTTAAAGACTGTTTGTATGTTATTAAGTCTTTTGAAATTCAACATTAATTAGGTTATCAGGTTATTAGGTTAACAGGTTTTATCCCTATTGTTTTAGGCATTAAAATCCAACTATATGGGATTTTAAAGAAATATGACATTTTTCAACATACCAGACCTTGAGAAAGGCTAAACTAAGTTTTTATCAGCATGACTAACTTCTCCATAGAATTAAGATTCACTGGTTTACATGATTGAAAGATGGTAGGCTTCTACCAGTGTTTGAGCAAGATAATATTTTCAGTGCCTAAAAAATATAAACAGGGGAATTTCATAAAACTTTAAATACAAACTGGCATAGACTTGTCTCTAGCCCAGTATCTGCTATTTTCATTTTTATGCAATCATTTGTGCTCGAGACATACTGCTTTGGAGATGTCAGGCCATATTAGTTTTTATGCCTGATATTTAAGATATTTAGCTATAAAGCCATATAAAATTGTATTAAAAATATTAACACACTTGCATGAGGTTGCTTCTCCTGGATATATCACCTGCATGTTTCTGCTGATTTAGAATATGGCAATCTTTATTCCATTCAGAATTATCCTCATGACTACTTTATTAATTCACACGCAAAAAATAGAAAATACAGGGAAAACTTAATTGTGAGCTCCATCATGGTTTCCATCAATTAAAATAAATCTGACCACTTTGCCGCCCTCATTTTCATCTCTTAAAGAGTCAATTCAATGAGCTTGGAACTCTCTTCTCATTTATCATCTGGTTTATTATACACCACTTAGGAGTTAAAACTGACCCTGCTTAAAATTCAAAATTAAGAGTAAAATGAGGCAAATAAAATAATCAAACACAGTATTTTTCTAAAAGACATTTGTTTCCAAATTCTCCACAAATTTTATTAGAACTATATATGGGATTCAACATAAATGTACCAACAATAAAGCTGATATGAGCATTACTACTACGTCCTATACTTTTTGCTGAACTTTTATGTAAAGTTTTATACTGAATCAAGAACACTCACCATCCTGCTGTTTCACGAGTCCCTGCTGAATGTATCGAATGTATGTAAAAAAGTTACATACAGAAGTGATCTAGGCCAAATGGAGAAAATGTCATGAATGGTCAAATGTCTCATATCAAAGCAAGCTTTATTAAAATTCATGGTTAAGTCACTTACCCTGTATCTGCAAAAAGGAGAAATATAATAATAGTTGCTTGAGTCCCCTAATTTAATTCTGTGTTTACAGGACTTACTCTGGCCAGTGAGAGCACATTTTCTGTGAAATAATGATAAATTTCAGTTTTTTGAAATTAAAAGCATTTGTCCCTACCTTCTGTACAAGTTACTTATTCATTCAGTTAGATGACAAATATTTGAGAACCTACTGTGTACCAGGCACAGTTCTAGATGCTGGGCTACAGTGATGAAACAGACAAAGAGTATGCCCTTGTGAGACTTACATTCTATTAATAGTATAAGTTTAATGCCATAATATTAACCATGATTCTAGAAACAGAAACTAGGTGTTTTCCATATATGTCCCATCCTGGAACAAATTTACAAATGAGTAATCAGCTGCAGGACGGCTCTCAGCTTTCCATCAGGATTTCAACTTCTCAGTTGAAAATATCCTCATGATGACTGTTCAAGTCTCAAAGCATGTTACAGATAGCTTGCAGGGTAATAGTTTCCAGATGGGGTATTTGTTTATTTGGTTGGTTGGTTGCTATATTTGCATTTAATGTGGGACCTAGGGAGAAGTACAAAGGAATAAGCCACCTTATAAAAATACTGAATCTTAACAATCATATAACAAGTTCACTAAATTTCACACCATCCTTTCTATTTGCATGACAAAAGCTAAAATTTTAATGAGGGCTTTCTGGCTGGGATTAGGCTATCAGCCTCTTGAGGGCAGGGACTTTGATTCATCTTTAAATGCCTGGCACCAGGCATGTGCCTGGCACACAGCACACATTCAATGACTGCTGAATGAGTAATGAGCCATCTGTTAACCTATGGCTCCGTGAGATAAGGCTGGCATGTCTATCAGGCCAGACTTGCAGCAGCCCAGCTGTCACCCTCCTAAGCTAGGAACCTGGCTCAATACAACTATCACTCCCCATCAATGCAAAATTAGCATAGCTCTAAGTAAAATAAGAGGCCAATAGCATTTTATATGGCAGTACAAATTACATAGTAAATATATTAAATAACATTACATTTTAGCAATACTTACAAGAAATATAATACAAATGTGACTTTATATTAAGAAAACACACAACAATGTGTATTTGAAACAGGGTAATTTTTCAGCAGGGGGTAATTCAAATCACTAATCAATTCCTATCTTTTTTCAAATATTCCTTTGTTTCTTTATTAGCAAATTCCTTTAATGATCTGTAACAATATATAAAAGCACTAACTACTAGTTTGGGGAGGATAGAAGATCTAGAAATTTAAAGCACAGAGTGTTGAAAGTCTGTGGAACTTCCAAAAGTATAATTTGCACAAGAGGAAAATGTGCCATCAAGTTGCTAAAAACCAATTTATACACTATTCTTCTGGAAACAGGAAACAGACATATGCCTGCTGGTCTACTATTCAGCCTAATTTTGAAAGGGATTTGGTAAGGTGGCCTTAAGTATCAACTTTTAAAATAATAAGTGTTTCTTTTTTTAACTTGTAAATTCAAGAGTACACATGCAGGGTGTGCAGGTTTATTAAATAGGTAAATATGGGTCATGAGGGTTTGTTGTATGTATTATTTCATCACCTAGGCTATTAAGCCTAGTATCCACTATTCTTCCCGATCTTTTCCCTCTTCCCATCCTCCACCCTTCCATAGGCAGCAGTGTATGTTGTTCCCTCCGATGCGTCCATGCGTTCTCATGGAACACAAAAGCTCCCACTTATAAGTGAGAACACGTGGCATTTGGTTTTCTGTTCCTACATTAGTTTGCTAAGGATAATGGCCTCCAGCTCCAGCCATGTCCCTGCAAAGGACATGATCTCATTCTTTTTTTATGGCTATATAGTATTCCATGGTGTATAGTGTTTCTTAAAAGATCTCATTTCTAAGCCATTTTGTAAACTAGACACACCTAATATATTTTTAGTTAAGCCAGGATTCAATGCGAATAGACCTTTGACCTCCAACTCCATTTTTTTTTTCAAACATGCTACATACACTACATTAATAAATCTCTGTAACTCTAGTCCCAAGATTTCAAATCCTTGTTTGCCATTTTCATGTGACAATGTCAGCATGTTTAAATCTAGACCTATAATCTTCTCCCACAAACCAAAGCCTTTTCTATTAATTTCCACAATCACTTCAAATCAGTCTTCCAGTCAGACATCTCTAACTCCTTTCTCCTTTACCCATCACCCCACCCCAATCTAACTTTTCTTTCTTAAAATCTGTCACATCTTCCCTTGCCTCTGCATACACTCACCATCCTTTGAACACACTTTGATTTCTTGTTTCTAGGTCTTCAATTGTATATACTGCTCTTTATCCAAATTACTCTTATGCTTCAAAAACCTAAACCAAATCTCCCTCCTTTCAAGAAGAGTACCTAATTATAGTTTGAATAATCTTGTCTTCCTCAAAATTCCTACAGTGCTGTGCCACTTATTTAGTCATTATCTTCACACTGTAGCTCACAAGAGCCACGGCCAGAGCCATACTTCACATAGTTTTTTCCATATGATATGCATCACCTTGGTTTCTGGCCCCATTCCCACAAGCACAATATCCTTAAACTTTGTAAACTGTTCTCTAAATCTAAACTATAATTATTTTACTAAAGATACTTTAAATGCACTTTAATTTGATATCCCCATTTGTTATCATTTGATGATATTTGCACATATATGTGTGATATATAATGCAAGCACAAATTTTAAATTCTACAATAAAACCAGTTGTATGCTATATTTAAAATGAGGCACGACACAGACCTTAAACATATGAAAACTGCTATGATTAAATTTAATTCTCCATATTTGGGGTAGAAGGATCAGAATAAAAATACTTGGGTGTTTGTAGAATTTAAGAATGTAAATCTTTCCCTAAAATTCAGAGGCCACTGTTACACAGGTGTGGCTTGAGGGAGCGAGGTGGACGTGTGGCTCACAGAACAAATATATGACTAGGAACCCTCCAACAAATGATCACCTAAATAACAACATTCTGTAATCTTGCTGAGAATGTAACGTGCATAACAGGGAATAGAAACAAGCACACAGTTCCTACAACAGCTTTAACACAGACCTATTAGTTCATCTCAACCAGTCTTTTCCTTTTCTGGCTTCAGAATAACCCTGACAGCAGTCAGTTACACTTTCTATGAGCTCTCTTAGGCTTTCTAGTCCCCTATATTGATCTGGCTCTATGTACTTAATAAGCATCTTTCTCAAAAGCTTTCCAAGTCATTTTTTAAACAGAAGCCAAGACACAATTATGCCATGGTTTTAGGCAAAACCTTTCACCGTTGCCAGATGTTTTAAGCACTGTTGGTTTCAGTCATTCCTCCCCATGGGACTGGATGGAAAAAGTCTGCCCTGCTATGAAATGTGGGAGTCTTATCTCTGAAGATTTCTAATTCTCAAGTAAGACTCACATATGAAAGACAAAACTGATTATTTATTAAAGTGAGAATCCTTTATAAACACAATATAAAAGGAGAAATCTCATCAAGTCTTTTTGGTACACTGTTTTCATGACTGATAAGACTCTAACTCCGTATCTTCCCAAACTATTTTTGATAGTCACCCTCAGACAGAAGTATTTTATACAGAAACCCAGGACACATGGCTATACATATACATGTAATAAACAAAAATTCTGCTTATGACCCACTAAACTGATTTCACAATCCACTAATAGGTCACAATATGAGGTTAAAAACAAAAACAAAACTCAGATTTCTATCTCTAGTTTACCTGCATCCATATATGTATATTATTGTACTGGGTTGGTGCAAAAGTAATCGTGCCATTACTTTCAATGGCAACAAGCACGATTACTTTTGCACCAACCTATAATTAAAAAGGCTCTCCTTTAATGCTAAGGCTGAAATACTGTATTCCACACTGTCTCAGGAATTCGTCTTTGGGCTACACAGACACTTAAGAGAAATCTGAGGGAGATATAACTACATTTAAAACCAGAAAAACTAAATAACTGCAACCCATAACATTTCAAAAACTCAGTCACTTTCACAATTCATGCATGTAAAAACCTACTTTGGTCCTCCGCATTCAACTGCAGAAGCTTTCACAAACCGGATAGGTTGTAATCCCACTGGTTCAATGCTTAGAGTATTGTTTTCCACAGCCTCCAGAACAGCTGAAGCCAACTTAAAAAAAAAGAAAAAGTACTAGATGCTACACTGGCAGAAAAGTATCAAAATCGTATTCTACAGTAAACTAATTTTACAAATTATTCTTCTCCCAAGTCCACTAGCTTGGCTTTAGCAAATGAAAAAGGAAGAAATCAGATAATTTTCATTTGATTTATTTTATAATCCAAACACTGTTATGAAAGGCAATTCACTTACGGTAAAATAACTTTCCTCACTATCTGGACGAGGATTAAAGGCATTAATTCCAGTCTCTGTTCACTCCTTATCCATGATTAATATCCACTGTTAATGCCACTTCAAAATGAATATCCTGAAGCTTTATTTTGCTAAATGTATACAATATTTTTAAACACTGATCATTTATACCACAGCAATATATATTAATTAGCTGCATATTCTCTGAATTTGTATTTATGTGCATAAGAGTGAGTCTACAAAAGAATTAGCTGAATTATCAAATATTAAATGCCAGGATGAAGATGGTAGCCACTGATACAAGATGAAACAGGAAAACTTCTTTAGTCTGGCAAGGTTACTAATACTGAATGGCCTACCTGAAACCAGATACAGAGCCACAATGAACAACACATATTCATATCAAAAGTGTGAAAAATGCTCATCTTAACTTCTCCTGATAAGTAACATTACAATTAAATTCTTGAAAGACTTAACATAAAACTCTTAGGATTAAATTTCTTATACTTTAATTGACAGGATATTTCTAGACAAACCTTTCACATGTAAGAATAAATTAAAATTATAGCTTTACATTTTTGTACTGCCTTATTTTTCTAAGGTTTTTGTCTCTACTTAATTCACTTCATTTTATCCTTTTAACAATCCTGTGGCACAGGCAAACAAGGCATTACTTTTCCTGTTTTAAAGATTAAAAAAATAAGATTTTTAAATCATGCACAGATAGACACAACAAATGCCTTTAACAGAGTGTGTAAAGAACTTCCCTTACACCGAACCTTGGACTGTAAATCAAGAAACAAGTCCTATCCCCCATACCTATTTAATATCTGACACCAATGCAGTACACATTTTAGTGTGAATGATCCTCTGCTCATATAAGGAAAGATGTTCAGTAACTGAATGCTGAGAAATTATCATGATTCTAGTACAGAATGGCAAAAATAGTAAAACATGACATTTTATAATAACGTATTTATGTAGGAGATATTAAAACATGTAATATTATTTAGTTTAAAAGAAGTACAGAAACAACTATAATGAAGTCCTACTAAAATGAAAACAAATTACCTCGCTTTTTGAGAATGTTAAACATGGAAAGATATCTTCCTGGTAGATTTTGTCTAAGAAAGGACACGTCCTGTCCATTGTGGGCTCATCCTTCCACAATCGAAACTCATTATACAAGGATAAGTCAGCCTAACAGACAAACCAAAGGAAAACACAAAAACATGTTTTAAAAAGTATAAACATAAAAACCACTTTACAAAACCAAAACTAATTTAAACATCACTGAAAAACAATGCTCTTCATTTAAAATAATAAATTGAACCACTCTTGATTAGTTATATAATACCTGGTAGCAGTTTTCCTTTTTAAAAAATGACTCTCAAATAACCAAGTAGCTTTTCTCCATGCATCATCTGCTACCATGTTCAATAACACTACTATTATCCTCACCCTGAGCTCCTTCTCCCATCCCCACCAAAAATGCTGGAGTTCCTCTTAAGACACAGGTAGCACACTATTCAGAATATAATAAATGATGACAAGTCTTTTCTGGAAACAATAAAAAGGTAATTTGGAACCTAATTAATTATAGTGTTTAAATAAACTGAGACTGACTGAACTGTGGAACCTAATTTCGGATCAAAAATGACACAGTTCTACTATAACTTGAAGGCATTCCCAAAAGAATTGTCAAAATGTTACTGCATAAGCAAAAGGATTTTAAAAAACAACACGTAAAGTCTTCTAAACTGCCTACCTTAAAATACAACATTTATTTAGATATTTTTGACATATTTTTGGTATCCAGTAACTACCACCTTAGGCATCGATAATAATCCACTGCTGGCACCTGCCTTCCTATTCACTCCTCCAGCTGTCCCTCTCTTTCCCACCTCCCTAATAAATTTTCCCCAAGTATTCTTCCCTACCGCTTCTCAGATTCCCTCAGTCCAGCTCAATAACACAAAGTTGGACTGACATCAGTCACCCAAACTAGAGCAGTCTCCACCATCCTACAGCGTTAAGCTGCTCTTGTCCACAAGCACTGGATACACCATAAATGATGCGCTGACTACAGCTACAGACTGCCTCTAGGATAGCTCAATCAGACGTGCAAGTAGTCTACAAGAACGTAACAGAGCTGAGTGTAGCTAAGCCTTCCTACAGACTTCCTTTTAAGGTGTATGAAGGCAATCTCCACGTGAATTTTCTTTTCAGACCAATTCATAAATTCCTTGAATCAAAGCAAAAGCAGTAGGATAAATAATATTAGCATATAAGCAATACTTACATTTTCAAATGCATTTTCTTTGTAAAGTTACTGAGAAAAAGGACATAAACCTCAAAGCAGGTAAGTGGTATTCTAAGGAAAGATTCTAGTTTAAAGGCTGTAATTTAAACTATTTATTAAGAGCTGACTCTGCCAGGAACCACTGTAAGCACTTTACAAACATTTAATCCTCACAACGGTACAAGACAGATATTATGATCGCCATTTGTAACTTGCCCAAGATTGCATAGCAAGAAAACAGTGAAGTCCAAATTCAAATCTAAGTGGCTTGATCTCAAAGCCTTGCACTGGGCTTGTATGTCTGCATGCAGGAATGTGTATTTTAAATGTCTACAGAAGACATGTTGCTGATGTCATAACTGAGTGCCCCCATCATATTTTCTACAAAAACATGGACATGCTTCATTTTCTTCCAGATCGTTACGTATTTTTCTAAGACTTACACAGGCCATATTTATGTAATTCCTTTGCCTAGTAAGACTTTTTGACAAGTTTTTCACGAAACATCAGAATATAACACATACCTGGAAAGCAAAGGTTATTTTGAAGTTATATGTTGCCTACACACGTTTTAAGGGATTTCAAAAACTAAAATGAACCTTTACCATGTTCCATGAGAAGACATTTAAATTTTGTTAGTGTCAATAGGGGGGAAAAGTACATAATTACTTACACATACTGAGTAAGAAACAGCAAAAATACAAGTTGTACCAGGCAATTAAAATTGCTATTTAAATTTCAAAGAATTAGAATTAAAGTTATGACAAAAAAAGTTTCTTAAATACTTCACAGAAACCAATGTGAATTTTGGATTTGGTTACATTCATATTTAACCAAGTATTGAACTTCTCTCTTAGTAGCATCTTTCTTATTAATAATTAGTCAAAATGCAATTCAATTACAACAGGTTAACAACATTGGTTATTCCATTTAATAAACTCCTGACTTCCATACAAAAATTTAACAAGCACACACATTTCTTCAGGATTAATGATGAACTTGAATTCAACAATGTAAAAGACGGCTTCTAAGAAGAAATGGGAAAGCTTCATAAATTATTGATCAATCCTCTTAGAAATGCTTTCTTACAGTATACAATGATTAAAAACAATTTTTACTCTAAACAGCTCAAAATACTTATATATTATTTCAGTTATCTTTATTACATATCTTTTAAAATAATAAGACTATTATTATTATTATTATTATTATTATTATTATTTTGAGATGCAGCCTTGCCTTGTTGCCCAGGCTAGAGTGCAATGGTGCAATCTCGGCTCAATGCAACCTCCACCTCCCAGGTTCAAGTGATTCTCCTGCCTCAACCTTCCGAGTAGCTGGGGTTACAGGCATGCGCCATCACGCCTGGCTAATTTTGTATTTTTAGTACAGACGGGGTTTCTCCATGTTGGTCAGGCTGGTCTCGAACTCCCAGCCTCAAGTGATCCTCCGGCCTCAGCCTCCCAAAGTGCTGGGATTACAGGCATGAGCCACCGCGCCCAGCCCATTATTTCGTTTTAAATTTTTAATTATTATGGATACATGATAATGGTAGCCTTACATAGTTGTAAGTGTCTGAATAACTGAGACTGGCTGAACTGTGAAACCTAATTTGGGATCAAAAATGATACTAATTGTTCTACTATAACTTGAAATTTCACTTAGCAAAATGTCTTCCAGCCTTACGTAGTTGTAAGGCTACCATTATTTCTATTTTTTGTTGCTTAATTATCTGAATTAACTCTAGGACTCCTTTGCTGATATAAAATTCTCTCTCTGAATTTAAATAAAAGCAATGTATTAATCTTTAAGAAAATCATCTTATTTTCACATATTTCTTATATCCATACTTTGTAAGTGCACTCTAGCAATAAATGTTGACCAGCCAGATCATTAAAGCCACCCACTCTCCTCTAGACAACACACGACAGTTTCCTCCCTTAATGAAATATCGAGATTAAGAAACTTACCAAGTTTCTAGCAGGTACTCCAAGGTCAGCCAGGTAGAAAATGGAACTGAAGAATCCCTGAAAGCAGCCAGCTCTAGATAAAGCCTCCCCCATCTTAATACTGCATATTTTGTACTAAAAATTTTGCTGGCAAAAATGATAACTGACACCTCAGTGATGAGAATTAACAAGTATCAACAGAGTCAGAGGGGACAGTCCTTGACGAGTTACCTCTTTGCAGTCTTTTACAATTGGCTGTATCACACTGAGGTCCTGATGACTGCCACTCATAGCACTGCTTGTGCTTTTATTTCTTGTATGCCCCTTTTTAAAAGGTGTCTTTCCACCTGGCAAAGGCTCCTGCGTAGGTGATGTTGGAGAACTGGACAATACAAGTGTCTTCAATGCAGCTACTTCAGCTTGAAGTACATCAATCTTGGAAAGAAATCAACATAGTTACATACATTAAATATGTTTCATGACAAATGCAGCTAAATATTAGCAATCTGGTCAAAACACTTTCAAAGATGAAAAGTAAGTGTAATTTGTATGTCCTGTGGAGTAATAAAGAGAAACTAAAATCAAGTTTTTCGATGTTTCCATACGGTTTGGATTTATCTATTATTCACAATGTCAAATCAAATTTTGAAAATTACCAAAATAGCTAACATTTATGTGAATTTTCAAAATCTTCAAAATACAATAGCTTATGACTAGTTGTAGAAGTTCACTCCTAAAACAGTAAAATCTAATAACATTTAGGTGGCTTTTCTCAGTGAATTTAAAAACTAAGTATTAACATTAAAATGTGATTCTATAATCCTTTGGATAATTTATGTGATTTACAAGGCTTTAAATCATTTGGTTCTCATATAAATGGACACCAAATGTTTACTATTAATTATATCTACATAGTAGCTATTTTCTTCTATTTTTCTGTAGTTTCCAAATTGAAAACAAGCACTACTTTACAATCAGAATAAAATCCAACAGATGTTAAGGTATCTTTAAAACAGTCACCACTATTTTATACTATTAAGAGCAGCAAAAACTTACTTTTCCTTGTGCTTCTTTTAGCTGTTTTTCTGCTGTTGCCTGCTTGATATTTGCTTCTCTCACCATTTTATGAGCTTCCTGAAAAAGTTAACATCTCATATTTTAGAAACAAAGTAGCATTTGTTTTCAAAAAGCTTTTGCCAAGTGTTTATGATTGAAGCAAACATATACTACCAAAATTTAGCCTGAAAATAAGTACTCAATATCAACTATGGAAGCAGCAGTTGACAACAGATACAACTATGAGGCATTAGGAATAGGTGCCTTCTTTTAGGACCTATTACCACTGAGGCAGCCAAGTTGAGATCAATCATCCTGATTAATGCTTGCGTAAGGACGGTAAATGTGATGAAGGCAAACAATGACCAACATGTCAAAGCCAACTCCTTTGCAGTCAGCTTTTTATAATGTGATCACTATATATGTTCTTATTAGTCATAGCAAAGACATACAGGAGGGACAAGTAAAAACATTAACACACCAATAATGTTGCAGTTTACAGTAATGACAGTTAAGAAGCCTTAGAGCTTTTAATAAAAAGATTCACAAAATTATATTGACAATTTTGTGCAGAGCAACCTAAAAAGGCAAATCAGAGTTTACCCTTTAATAGATTTTTAATCTTCGAGTACTACAAATATGAAACTCTAGGTATTTAATTCATTTTATTCATATAATGTTTATTCATGAGACATTTACCCATGTCATCTCTTCGTGAGGTACTGCTCCAGATGCTGATTACATTCTGGGAAAGGACAAAGTCCCTGCTCTTAAGGAGCTTATATTCTGATTAATCAAATAAAATATCAGAGTAAGAATTGCGGGTTTTATTCTAAATGCAATATGAAGCCTTACAGTTTTGTTAAGGAAGCCTTACAGTTTTGTTAAGGAAGACATGATCTTTTTATTTTTAAAAGATGATGCCCTTGTATAGAATAATCCCTATAAGGGATTAAGAATGGTCTGGAAGCATATATATAGGGTGCTTGAGAGAGTGCCCTGGGATTTAAGAACTTACATTTTAGAACTTCAATTTACAATTTATCAGAGGAAGGAAGGAAATGAGCTTCAAAGATATTTAATGAATAGTTTGACAATGGCACCCTCACTAGGTCTACCAAAATACACAGAGGTAGAATGGAAAGGTGGAGGTTCTTTACATCAGAGTTTGACTGTTTCCCATTCGTTCATTTGCTTTTACACTACTGTAATGATTGCAGTTTGCATGTGCCCATGAATGTGAATTTGCAGCTTATATTAGTTTAAATAGGAGAATCTTTACTATCAATGATTTATAACAAAATGATATTAACCATGAAGATATTCCATGCACTATTATTCTGGCTATCTTGGCAAAGTCCTTAAGAGCTGTCAAATTTAATGAGTTAAACAGTCTCCTTTTAAAAGTAACAATTGTTTCAGATTTGCTGAATTTTTCTGGGATAAGTGGCTGTCAACAGAAGACTATTTGGTGATGTTTTAAAAATAATAAACACAGCTAATCTGACCCTTCAGGATAAGTAACATTTTAACTTTAAATGCAAAAGTAATTCATAATATGGAGAGAATAGTTGGCTAAATTTTTGGAAATGGACTCTGCTTTCATTAATAGTGGATTATACGGTTTGGACCAAACCTCCAACAGAGAACGATTAGAAAGCTACAAGTTTTTTGTTTGTTTTTAAAATGTGTTTGAAGGTATTTGAGAACAAAACAGTGAAGTAAACTTAGAAGTGATGAGAAATTTTAGGTGACTTTTCCACTACACACATAAGGGTTACAGTGAAATGGTATAACACACATGTAACTGGAGCCCCAAAAGGAAAGATGAGCACTAGACTAGGGCAGGATCAGTTGCTAAAAAGATAACATGCAGAACTTTTACAGAATTTTTTTTAAATTGACAAAAAACATCAAAAGGTAGACTCAAAAAAGTGAAAATTTTCCATCACACTGTCCTTCTGAAGCTGAAAATGATATAAGTATCACCTATACCAGGAGTTGGTAAACTTTTCCTGTAAAGAGCCAAACACTATGTATACATATACAGCCTCAGTTGCAACTCCTTAGCTCTGCTGTTGCAATGTGAAAGCAGCCATAGACAATACACAAATTAGTGTCACTGCTTTAATAAATATGAGCACTGAAATATACATATCATTTTGTTTTTCTCTTAGCATATCCAGAACCTCTAAGTTACCTTTTTTTTTTGGACGGGAGGTGGTGAGCACACAAGATCTACCTTCTTAGCAAATTTGTCACATACAATATAGTCATGCTGTACATTGGGTCTTCAGAATTTATCTATCCTGCATAACTGACACTTTGTACCAATGACCAACATCTCCCATTTCTCCCATTTCCCAGCTCCTGACAACCACCAGTCTACTCTGTGCTTCTATGAGCTCGAGGGTTTTAGCTTCCACATATAAGTGAGATAATGTAGCATTTGTCTTTCTGTGTCTTGCTTATTTCACTTCCTCCGGGTTCACTCATGTTGCTGCAAAACACAGGATTTCCATTTTCTTTTAAGGCTGAGTAGTATTCATATACACACACATACCCCCCACATTTTCTTCATCCATTTATCAATGGACATGTAACTTGTTTCCATAACTTTGCTACTGTGAATAATGCTGCAGTGAATATGGAAGTACACATAACTCAAGACAGTGATTTTCTTTTGGATATATACCTGGAAGTGGGATTGCCTATGTTGATGCATCCTTGCATCCCAGGGACAAATCCCATTTGGTCATAGTGTATAATCCTTTCAATATGTTACTGAATTTGATTTTCTAACATTTTATTAAGGGCTTCTGCACCTATGTTCATCGGGAATATTGGCCTGTAGTTTTTTCCTTGTGGTACATTTACTGGCTTTGTATCAGAGTGATACTGGCCTCATAAAATGAGTTTGGAAGTGTTTCCTCTTCTATTTTTGTTACAGTGTAAAAAGAATTGGCACTGATTTTTCTTTGAATGTTTGGTAGAATTTACCTGTGAAGCCATCTAGTCTTAGGCTTTTTTGTTTCTACTTCTTGATTCCATTTTCTGGAATTTGATTCCAGAAAACTGATTCAGTTTCTAGGAATTTATCTATTTCTTCTAGATTATCCAATTGACTGGCATGTGGTTCATAAAAGTCACTTACGATCCTTTTTATTTCTGAAGCATCCATTGTAATACCTCCTCTTTCATTTCTGATTTGAGTCCTCTCTTTTCTTGGTTTGTCTTGCTAACGGTTTTTTTCAAAAAACAAACTCAGGTTTTCTTAATATTTTCTATTATTTTCCTATTCTCTATTTCTACTCTGATCTTTGTTATTCCCTTCCCTCTGCTAAGTTTGGACTTAGTTTGTTCTCCTTCTAATTCCTTGAGGCATAAAGTTAGGTTGTTTGATATTGTTCTTCTTTTTTAATGTAGGCCTTTATCCCTCTTAGTACTCCTTTTTCTGCATCTCATAAGTTTTGGTACGTTGTGTTTTCAGTTTCATTTGTCTCAAGAAACTTTTCAAGTTCCCTTTTGATTTTTTCTTTGACTCAAAGGTTGTTCAAAAGGATATCATTGTTTAGTTTCCACATATTTGAGTTTTCCTTTTTTCTTACTATTACTGATTCCTAATTGAATTCCATTTTGAGTGGAAAAGATTCGTAGAATGATTTTGATCTTCTTAAATTTGAGACCTGTTTTGTGATCTAACATGAACTATACTGGAGAACGTTTCATGTGCACCTGAGAAGAATGTATATTCTTTTGCTGTTGTGTTAAAAGTTCCATACGTATCTGTTAGATCCATTTGGTCTATAGTGTTATGCAGTTCTGCTGTTTCCTTATTAATTTTCTGTCTGAATAATCTACTCATTAGAGAGACTGGGGTATTGAAGTCACCTACTATTAATGTATTGCTGTATCTCCCTTCAGATCTGTCAGTTTGTTTTATACATTTAGGTGCTTTGATGTCAGGTGCATGTATACAGTCATGCACCACATAACATTTCAGTGAACAATGGATTGCATATATGACAGTGATCCCATAAAATTATAATACCATATTTATTTTTACTTTACCTTTTCTATGTTTAGATACATAAATATTTATCACTGTGTCACAAGTGCCTACAGTATTCAGTATAGTAACATGCTGTATAGGTTTGTAGCCCAGGAGCAATAAGCAATATCAGATAGCCAAGGTGTGTAATAGGCTGTACCACATCTAGGTTTGTGTAAGTATACTCTACCAATGTTTGCATGATGAAATCTCATAATGACAAAATAATGATTTAAAATAGGGAAAGATGTATTTCTTATATCAGACCAATAGATGTGTGAGTTATCAGCAGTATTAGATCTACTTTTGAAAACAGAACTCAGACCAGACCTTCATCTGGATTATAAACTGTCAAAACAAGATTTTCTAAAATAAAGTAACATATTCAATCACAATCCTCTCACTAAGTATATATAAAACATGTGTGTGTTTAACTGTTTGAATGAGAACAAAATATTTTTGTACCATAATAAAAATTTTAAGCATTTTTATTGTCTTATCTTTTAAAATGTGTATTTACAACATATGTTAACACATTAGTATGTCCGTTAGCAAGTGTGTATAATTTATAAATACGTATATATGTTCATATAGAACACTGCCTATTGCCTAGCACATAGGGAACTCTCACTAAATATTAGGTATCTTCATCATAATGGAGGTAATATGCTCAAATTTTTCTTGTACTGATCAGGTATAGGTTCAAAAAGTTTGGCATCTATTGATTTAGCTAACAAATGATGGTGGCTTGGAAGGTGATGTGTTCTATGTCCTGGAGGTAGCATCAAAAGACTTAACTGATCATTTGAGTGTGGAACGAAGAAATAAGAGGCCCCAGTGATGACTTCTTTTCTGTGGTTTGAGACAAACAGAAATGCCATTTATGATTTTCACAGCAGATAAAGCAAGAGTTAGGATCATGAATATGAGTGCCTGCATTGCTCATTAGCCTCTCTATGCCTCACTTTTCTTCTCAGATAAAATGATAATAATCTGCCCTATATGCGTCATAGTACTGTTGAGAGAAAACTAGACATATCATAAACATTTACTAAAACTGGCTTATAAAACAAACTTCTTAAGACTACTTTTTTTCTCCATGTGAGATGTAGACTGCTTTGTATTCTTTCAACTGACTTAATTTTATCTTATCTCAAAATTGAAGGTGTTAGAAGAAAAACATAACTGTTGAGGTTTGTTCAGTATTTGATACTTTTAAAACTCAACTTTGTTATATACAAAGTATAATTATATTGAAGACTAGGATAATAGACTCCTAATTTGAATATACATGTCAGGCTTACCAAAACTGTGCATATTCAGTTTATTCAGAATAATCTTTAATTCTTAAAAAGTTATGCACACATACACACACACACATATATAAAGTGCAAAAAAAGTATCTTTTCATAAGACAATGGTAAACAGATCATGAAGGCACAATTAAGACCAAAGAAAAACTTTGAGCACTTTTTCCAAGATTCATATATAATCAGTTCGAATACAACTTTCTTCATTACCAAAATCATCTTTAATCAATGTACTTTGTTTTCCAGAAAGTAGCCACAGTGTCAATGCTAACAGCCACCATTGGGTTAGAAAAGGTTAGAGACTCCAAACTATATTTTTTAGATACGCTTTTTCACTAACTGCATAAGCTGCATTTCTGGTCCTTCACATCTTGCTACTTACAGGGAGAAGTTTCTTTCTGTTTTTTCTCATGCTATTTCATGTAACAGAACATACATATTTGTGCAGAGGGGTGAAACTAAGCAGGGTTGAATTAAATGCAAGTAGTCAGGAAATAAAAATTAACATAAATAGCTCAATATATTTGCCTTTTTACCTAATATCCATATCACTACAAAATTTTCTTTCAGTCAGACAACACTGGAAGAAAAATCTTACGTTTCTATATAACCTTCTATACAGAAATGTAACAAGTCACATAGCTTCTATTCTACCTCTTCAACTTTCCACTCTTCCTATCCTTAAATTTATTCTCCTCTCATCTCCAATGACTAGCTAGCTAAGAAAATAAACAAATTAGTTTTAAAATGTTCATGAAAGAAAATGACCCTAAAAAGACAGAGAAGAAGGCAAAAGGGTATGGAGCAGAGAAGGCATGGAAAGTCCTACATATCTAAAGACATTCAGTGCAATGTTACTTGTGATGACAAAAGTTGTGGAACAGGCACCCAGTAGATGATGACTATCATTACAATCAGTGATGGTGCAGTAACATTAAAAATGTTACTTAGAAAAACACAAAATACTAAGTTACAACTATGTAAGAATATATATACCTGAGACTGTGAAATAGATTATGAATAAAAATAACAAAAGGTGATGGAATTTACCCCCGCCACAAGTTGATTATAATAAAAGTTTTCAGAACAAATCTTTAGGAAAAATATATATGTATCGTTAAATGATAATGGCATTAGCCATTCCAGTAACACATCAATGTTATTGTTAAGGAACTTCTCAAGACTCAAGATCTTAACCCAAAGGAGACACTTTATGGCAACAGTTCTTACTCATGGAAGTACTACCCTCACCTCGCCCACCAGGGGTATTTGTATGCTGTCAAAATGATCAGGGGGTGTTACTAGCACTTTTTTGAGCAAAGCCTATTGTGATGGTTAATCGTGTATGTCAACTTGACTGAATCACAGGGTGCTCAAATATGTAGTCAAACATTATCCTGAATGTTTCTGCATAAGAATAACATTTACATTGGTAGACCAAGTAAAGTAGACGTCCCTCTAGAATGTGGGCAACCCTCATCCAATCAGTTGATGACCTGAATAGAACAAAAAAGGGCGACCCTCCCTCAAGGAAGAGATTTTTTTTCTGCCTTCAGATTCAAACTGAAACATTTGCTCTTCCCAGTTCTCAGACCTTCAAAGTCAGACTGGAAGTGCACTATCAGCCTTCTTGGGTCTCCAGTTTGCTGTGACTTCCACTGTGGTTCCCTGGGACTTGCCAGCCTCCATAATAGCAAGAGTCAACTCCCTATAATAATGCGTGCCTCTGTCCCTCTCTCTCTCTCTCTCTCTGTATCTCTCTATATATGTATATGTATAGGCTCCGTTTTTCTGGAGAACCCTAATACACCAAGGACACTAAACGTCCTACAATGTCAGTGGCACCCCTATGGAGAAACACTGCTCCAGTTAGGTAGAAACTTTTCCTGGTGGCGGGCTGGATATAAAAAGCATGCCTTTTTACAAGCAGATGTGCCTTCTACCATTTCTCAAACTATCCCATATAAGATGACTATCTCAGAGTTTGCCCTCTTAGTTGTACAGTCATATGTAGTTAATCTAAAGTAGCCCATAAATACTTGGTAAAATAAAAAATCAATACTAAAATTTGCCTCCTTTCTTTGCACACATACATTTTTAAACAATCTGATACTGGTAGCCCATAGTTGTTTTTTATTTCTTTTCACATCATTTTAAGTTGTAAATTCTACATTGCTTAAAGATTTCTCTTTTGCTTAGAGGACTTATAAATATACATGAAGCTAAGCAAATCTTTTTCAAGATTCCCTCAAAATACAATTTTGTCAATATATAAAAGTCAAGATGCTGCTGTTGGCCAAGATGTAAATAGACCAACCTCAAATAGACTAGCTGTGAGTTCTTCCAATTCCTGTCCAAGTTGATCTCGCACTTTTGAAAGCCTCTCACATTCTTCATCTTTTAACTTCAGTTCCTAAGAGAAATTGATAATTTTATTTTGGATCTCCATAGTTGGAAGTTAGATTCAGCAGACTACATAATCTTTACTAATAAAATTATAAAATATGAATACTGTCGCTACCTACAATGTTCACACTGAAAATATTTATCTAGCACCTGCTATGTGGAAGACAATCAGGCAAGTCCAAAATTACAGAAAATCCCAACTAACAAATTAAATTTTCACATTTCTTTCATAAAATATTCAAAAATTAAAACTATATATTACATATATAATATATAAAAATATATATTACAGGTGAAAATAAATGACTTAATTCTTTTTTCCTTTAACTTTTTGCTATACATACTTATTTCCATCAAGCAGGGAATAATGCATATTAATTTCAATAAAAATTCACTTTTTTCATGTTTACTTTAAAAGCTATTTACTTACAGGTAACTTCATGTACCATACTGCACTTATCTAAAACAGCTGTTAGGAGACTATACCCATTAAACAATGTAACTAGATATAAACGATGTATATTTGCATTTAAAATCAAGAAAAATGTTAACAAAAATCACATTCTACATTTATATTCAACTCCTCACCAGGTCACATACAGATGATTTAAAATTCCCTTATTCAGATATTAAAAATACGCAATTTTGTATGCTTAAGTAGCCCTAACCTTTCAAACACAGGGAGAAAAAAAATCTAAGCTCCTTACATATTAGTCACAATTAAACTAATAAAATAACAAGTTAGTGGTTTATAATTGTGGTGGCAGTACAGTCTTTTAACTCCCCAAAGATAATTCCTAAAAACCAGATATACCAACAGGGACATGAGAAGAGCCCAATGAAACTAAGTAAAAGAGAAACTCCATAATTCTCAGAATATTAAGAGAATGTGGATAAATTGCTCACAATGCATGATCACCAGATGTACAAAAGCAGCAGGAAATTAAAGCTACAACAGAGGTACTCTACAAAGCAACAAAATTCAAAAGTCACCAAGAAATACTCCACAAGCACAGGCCTCTATCTTTGGAAAAAACTCGAACAGCAAATCTAAGAAATAAATGGAGAGAAAGGAAAAGGTTTACACAAGCTCCAAGTTGCAGGTGAGTGCAAAAACCTGTATAGTCAGTCCTATAGGCAGCAAAGAGTGCTATGAAGCTCTAAACCCTCAAGCATCTTAGAGGAGTATGTAAAAAAGAGCCCTCACCAGAAGGACAGTCTCACCCTAAGGGGGAAAAAACTCTGAAATCTCAAACAAAACTGCAAGATAATGAAGACAGTGAGAAAGAAGGATCAGATATAAAGAGAGAAGGGAGTGGCAAAGTTCCAAAGGGAACAGTTGACAGAAAATACTATAAAGAGAAAATAAGTATCCTCTGATGGGATGCTAAGCATGTAAAGCTCTCAGAAACAGTGCGCTAGAAAACAAAAACCTTTTTGACCAAGGATTACCTAAGAGACAAAGGGGCTACACACATACTCCAATAACAACAGAGGAGAAAGACCTTCAAATGTAAACTGATAAAGCTATCCTGATTTATTCTTTCATAGGAACCTCTTCCTAATAGTCCAGGGAAATCCAGATCATTTAAACATGGGAAACAAAAATATGTAAAGTTATCACAATAATTAAGTTAAATACAAAGCCAAGTCACCTATAAGGGAAAAAAAAATCAGACTGGAACCAAATTTCAACGGCAACATTTATGTTAGAAAACAATGAAGTAACATTTTTAAGATACTCAAAGGAAAAAATATGAGCTGAGTATTTTATAACCAGCAAAAGTGTCCTTCAATTGTATGACCACAAAGTCATAAAGCTGTAAGACCTTAGAAAATGTCTCTCCTATGAGCTTGCCTGAGTGGACCACAGAATGTTTCAGATTAAAAAAACAACAACAAAAAAAAAACTGGAGAAGCCGTAACATGATGGACTGGGGTAAGAAGAAAATACAGCTAACTTTAGAACTACAACTAAAAGATGGGAATATCAAGAGAATGAGAAGACATGACACAAATTGGGAAAAAAAATTTGCAAATGACCTATGTGATAAACTACTGCTTCCAAAATATACAAAGAACATTTAAAATTCAACAGTGAGAAAAGAACCACCAAATTAAAAACTGCGCAAATGACCAAAACAGACACTTCACCAGAGAAGACAGATACACAGATGACAAATAAGCATATGAAAAGATAATTGCCGGGTGCGGTGGCTCACGCCTGTAATCCCAGGCCTTTGGGAGGCCGAGGCGGGCGGATCACAAGGTCAGGAGACCCAGATCATCCTAGCTAACACAGTGAAACCCCGTCTCTACTAAAAATACAAAAAAATTAGCCGGGCGTGGTGGTGGTGGCGGGCGCCTGTAGTCCCAGCTACTCGGGAGGCTGAGACAGGAGAATGGCACGAACCTGGGAGGCAGCGGAGCTTGTAGTTAGCGGAGATTGCGCCACTGCACTCCAGCCTGGGCGACAGAGCAAGACCCCGTCTCAAAAAAAAAAAAAAAAAAAAAAAAAAAGAAAGAAAGAAAAGATAATCACATTAAGGAACCACAAATTAGAACAATGAGATGGCCGGGTGTGGTGGCTCACGTCTGTAATCCCAGCACTCTGGAAGGCTGAGGCGGGCGGATCACAAGGTCACGAGTTCGAGACCAGCCTGACCAACACGGTGAAACCCTGTCTCTACTAAAAATACAAAAATTAGCCAGGCATGGTGGCGCGTGCCTGTAATCCCAGCTACTCAGGAGGCTAAGGCAGGAGAATCACTTGAAACCGGGAGGCGGAGGTTGCAGCAAGCCGAGATCGCGCCACTGCACTCCAGCCTGGGCGACAGAGCGAGACTCAATCTCATAAAGAAAAAACAAAACAAAAAGCAATGAGATACCCTACATACCTACTAGAATGGCCAAAACTCAGAAAACGAGTTAGTGGTGTTGTAACTGTGATGGCAATATAGTTTTTTAATCCCCCTTTGGGGCATTAAAACTGGTAATATCAAATGCTAAAGAGAATGTGAACCAATAGGAACTTTAATTTATTGCTAGTGACAATGCAAAATGGTAAAGCTACTTTGGAAGATAGTTTGGCAATTTCTTACAAAGCTAACCATCCTCTTACCATGGGATCCAGCAATCACACTTGTTGGTATTTGCCTAAATTAGTCAAAAACATGTCCACACAAAAACCTGCACACACACATTTATAGCAGCTTTATTCACTCATAATTGCCCAAACTTAGAAGCAGCCAAGATGGCCTTCATGAGGTGAATGGATAAACTATGGTACGTCCAGACAGCGGAATATCATTTTCTGCTAAAAGAAAATGAATTAACAAGCCATGAAAAGACATACAAGATTAAATGTGCATTACTAAGTGAAAAAAGCCAATCCGAAAAGGCTACACACTATATGATTCCAACTGTATGACAATCTGGAAAAGGTAAGACTACAGAGATGTTAAAAATATCAGTGGTTGCCAGGGTTTTTGGGGAGAACGGGATGAGCAGGCAGAGCACAGAGGATTTTTAGATCAGTGAAACTACTCTGTATGATACTATCATGGTAGATATATGTCATTATACATTCGTCAAAATCCACAGCATGTACAACATCAAGAGTAAATCCTAATGTAAACTATGAACTTTGGGAGACAATGTGTCAATGGAGGTTTATTAATTTTAAGAAATGTTCCACTCTGGTAGGGGATGTTAATGGTGGGGGATGTTGTGCGTGTGTGGGGACAGCCAAGTATATGGGGACTCTGTACTTTCAATTTTGCTGTGAACCTAAAACTGCTCTAAAAAATAGTGTCAATTTTTTAAAAATGGAGATAAAACTGACAAAATGGTATAAAAATGATACAAGCTCAAGGGATGTAAAAGTAACACATATTATTTTTAAAAAACAAAAAAATTACAAGAAAGGTGAAATTAAGTGTACTAACTTCTTAAGTATTGCTTGGAAAAAAGAGTTACAACTTGAAGCTCTCAAATCAATTGGGATAAACCCAAGTACATTTATGAACATAGTGATTGGCATTAAGATAATACTTGTAACTAAAATTAAATGATACAGGAAAAGGGAAGAAACAGTTTAGTATTGTTTATGGCAGGAAACAAAGGTAGTATATAAAGAACTTTTAAGATATATAAATGTATTTGATTAAAAATAACAAAACAAAAATCAAACCTTCCAAAATACTAATTAAAAAAAAAAAAAAAAAGACTTAGAAGGAATCAAGCACACTAGTGCCTAAGCAGGAAGTTTCATCTGCCCACTGGCATTGGTCTTGGCAGCAGATCTGAAAGTTATCCCGTAAATTGGCTCCGACCCCTCGGTCACCCAGCCATGGGCCCAGTTTATTACTGCTTGCACAAGGACCCAGAGAAAGATTTACCCATATCCACAACCCAGGAATGATTTGTCTGTCTGAGCCTCCTTGAAGGACCTGTCAGCCTTTGTCCCAAAGCAGGTCCTAAAGGATCCCACTCTCCACTCTAGCCTCTCTCACTGCAGTCAGGGAAATGTCCCACCTGTGCAGGGAGCTTCTGGGGGAAGCTTGCCTGCCTGGGCTACCCTGGAGGTTTGCCAGCCTCTGTTCCACAGCAGAGAAGGGGCCCAGACTCAGCTCCAGCCCCTCTCCCTGCAGTTGGTAAACTGTCCCATCCATGCAGGTAATTACTGGGAAGCATGGATGTGGGCCACTGGGGCAAGCTCAACCAGCCTCCACCCTACAGCAGAATATAAGGGGTCCCAGTCTCAGCTCCAGTTCCTTTTGCTGCAGTTGGGGAACTATCCCATCTGTGCAGGGAGCTGCTGGGAAACATGCATCTGTCTAAGCAAATGGGACAGGCTTCCAGGTTCGGGTCATTGGCCAACTTTCTCACAGTCAGGGTACCCCTACCTTGAGTGATCATCAGGTATATCCTGGCTGGAGCACCATGTCATCCTGGAAGCCCTCGGGAGACTCGTGGTAAAAATGGGCTTAAGGCGCCCTCTACCGCTGAAATGGCTGCAGTACTCACAGGCTTGACAACAGCCACTCTTGGATTTCTAGACAGGCCCACTGAAGAAGGATGGGCACAAAGTCACACTGCAAAGACTTGAATAAATAACTAATTTGTTAATAAGCAGACATCAATGTACATCCACAAGCATTAAGAACAATCAGGGAATTATGACCTCACCAAAAAGACAAAATAAGTTGCCAATAACAGACCCTAAAAAGATGGAGATGTGTGACCTGTCAGAATAAAAATCAAACTAGCTGTGTTAAGGATCATCAGTGAACTTTAAGAAAATACAGATAAACAATTCAGAAATTTATCAGAAAAATTTAACAGAGACACTGAAATAAAAAATAAATAAATAAAAGAAATTTTTTTAAAAAGTTCCCTAGCTGGAATGTGCAGTGAAAGCAGTGAAAAATGCAATAGAGAGCTTCAACAACAGAATTGACCAAGCAGAAGAAACAATGAGTGAGCTCAAAGGCAGGATAAGTGAAAAACATACAGGTAGAGAAGAAAAAAGAAAAAAAGACTAAAGAGAAATGAAGAAAGCTTACAAGATCTATGGGATATCTATGGGATAGCATCAAAAGAGAAAATGTTTGAGTAATTGGAGTTCAACAGGGAATAAAGAAAGACAAAGGGTAGAAGGCGTATCCAAATAAATAATAACAGAACATTTTTAAAACCTGGAGAAAAATAAAATCCAGATAAAGGAAAGTCAAAGATCACTAACCATGTTCAACCTAAATAAGACTACCCCAAGGCATATTATAATCAAGCTGTCAAAGATCAAAGACAAGGAGGGGATTCTGAAAGCAGCAAGAGAAAAGAAGTAAGTTAATATATAAAAGAATTCCAATATGCCTGGCAGCAGACTTCTCAGCAAGAACCTTGCAGATCAGGAGGAAGCAGAATATATTCAGAGAGCTGAAGGAAAAAACAAACAAAAACACCAAGAATACCGTAGCCAGCAAAGCCACCTTTCAGAAATGAGGATTAAAAGTTTCCCAGAAAAACAAAAGCTGAAGGAATTCAGTACCATCAGAACTGTCTTACAAGAAATGCTAAAGGGATTTCTTTAATCTGAAAGAAAAGAATCCTAACATGTAACAAAGAAACTTCTGAAGGTATAAACATCACTGGCACAAGTCAGTAAACATACAAATTCAGAATACTCTAATATAGTAATAGTGGTATATTAACCACTCCTATGTTTAGTATTAAGACTAAAAAACAAAACTATTAAAAATAATAACTATAGTACTCGTTAAGAGACAATATACAAAGGTATAAATTGTGACATCAAAAATTCAAAATGTGGGAAAAGAATGGAGTTAAAATGTACGTTTTCTTTCTTTTCAATCAAAATTAAGTTGTTAGCAGTTTAAAATAACTGGTTATGTTTTTTTTAAGCCTCATGGTAACCACAAAGCAAAATCCTACAATAGATACACTAAAAGTAAAAGGCAAGGCATCAAAACGTATTACTAGAGAAAATAACTTAACCACAAAGAAGACACCCAGAGAGGAAGGAAGGATCTACAAAACAACAATAAAAGAAGTACCAAAATTGCAGAGGTATGTCTTTACTTATTAATAATCTTGAATGTAAATGGATCAAAATTTCTAATAAGAAACAGAGAGATTGAATGAATTTAAAAAACAAGACCCAACTCTATGCTGCCTGCAAGAGACTCAAATCCTCCGTAAGGACATACAGAGACTGAAAGGGAAAATATTCAATGCAAATAGAAAAACAAAAGAAAGCAAGAGTAGCTACCTATACTTATATTAGATAAAACAGACTTTAAGCCAAAAATTGTAAAAAGAAACAAGAGTATTACATAATGATAAGGGGGCCAATAAAGATGACATAATAATTACAAATATATATGCACCTTACATTGGAGCAAATATGAATATACCTAAAAGGATAGACTGTCATACAATAACAGGGAATTTGGCACTCACTCCCAGAAACGGAAACAACTCAACGGCAAAAATACATATAACATAATTTTAAATGGGCAAAAGACCTGAATAAACATTTCTCAAAAGAAGACATACAAATGGCCAAAAGGTATATGAAAAAATGCTCAGCATCATTAATAATTAAGGGAATGCAAATCAAAACCACCATGAGGTATCATCTCAACCCACTTAGAATGGCTATCATCAAAATGACAAAAAATAACAAACACTGAGGAGGATGTGGAGAAAGGGAATCTTTTATACAGTGTTGGTGGTAATATAAATTAGCACAGCCATTACAGACAACAGTATGGAGGGTCCCCAAATAATTAAAAATAGAGTATCCAGTAATTCCACTACTGGGAATAAAATCCACAGAAAATTAAATTCGTATGTCAAAGAGACAGCTGCACTCCCAAGTTTACTGCAGCACTATTCTCAATAGCTAAGACATGGAATCAACCTAAGTGTTCATCAGAGAATGAACTTTTTTTTTTTTTTGAGACAGGGTCTCACTCTGTCACCCAGGCTGGAATGCAGTGACATGATCACAGCTCACTGCAGCCTCAACCACAGAAGGTCAAGCAATCCTCCCACCTCAGCTTTCCAAGTAGCTGAGACCACAGGCATGCACCACCATGTCCGGTTTATTTATTTTTTGCAGAAATGGGGTCTTACTATGTTGCCTAGGCTGGTTTTGAATGCCTGTGGTCAAACAATCCTCCCACTTTGGCCTTCTAAAGTGCTGGGATTACAGGCATGAGCCACCACACCCGGCTGGATTATTTTGAATGCAGTATATATACAAAATGAAATACTATTCAGCCATAAACAGGAATGAAATCCTGTCATTGTGACAATATAGATAAGCCTAGAGGACACTATGTTAAGTGAAATAAGGCAAGTACAGAAGGACAAATATTTGCATGACCTCGAACTCATATGCAGAATCTAAAAAATCTGATCTCACAGAAGTAGAGCATAGAATAGCAGTTATCAAAAGCTGGGAAAAGTAGGGAGGAGTAGAATGAGGTAACAGTAAATGAGTAGTTGGTAAACAGATAAAAAGTTACACTTTAAATGGGAGAAATAAGTTCTGGTGTTCTATTGCACAGCAGGGGTGAATAGTTAATAATCTATTGAATATCGCAAAATAGCTAGAAGAGATTTTTAATGTCTCATCACAAAGAAACAATAAATATTTGAGGTGATAGCAATGCTATTTAGTCTGATTTGATCATTATACAATGTGTGTATGTACGTGTGTGTGTGTGTGTGTATATATATACACATACACAATACCACACTGTGTCGCATAAATATATACAATTACTACCTGTCAGTTAAAAATCAAACTTTTTTTTAAATGGTAACTTGGACATTATGTCTGGGTTAAAAAAAGAAGACTGGAAAGAGACAAAACTAATCACTGCAATATTATAAGCAAGAGATATAGATTCAAAGAGGTAATACTGGAGACAAGAAATCTGAGAGATACAGTTTGCCCTCTGTGTACACAGGTTCTGCATCAGCAGGTTCCAAATCTGCATATTCAACAAACCACAGATAAAAACGTTGAGAAAAAACAATAAAAATACAAATTTCTATAAGACAATACAGTATAATAACCATTTACACAGCATTTATATTAGGTATTATATGTAGAGATGATTTAAAGTATACAGGAGAATATGCATAGGTTATATGCAAACACTATGCAACTGAGGATCTATCGATTTTGGTGTCACCGGCAGGGTGGGGGGCAGATTTGGAGGACTGGAACAAAACCCCCAATGGATACCAAGGGATCAGTATATTTAGAACACAGAATATCAGGACTCTATAATCAAGTGTATTTCATCAAATCCAAGACTTCATCATTTTTTAGAAAAACATTTTAGACATTAAAAATATGTTATTAATGAATCTATAATATTCTTTTTTTCAACTGGAATTTTTATTTTAAACCTATAGGAAGACTCTTTTAAACTGATGAAGACATAGACTTTTATCATATGTAACTGTGCTTTTTTGTGCCTTTCCGTTTTGATGTCATATCACAGTGAGATCCTTTTGAAGATATTTAACCCAGTAATTAAGATCACAAATATGGAACCCAACTCACATAATTCAATTACATTTATAACACAGCTATGACAAGTTCACACACAAGAAAGCAATGATAAATGTCATGATTAATGTCTAGCTGACTGCAATTTTAAGACTTATACTGACTTCAGAGATGTTAGTTGAAAAAAACGTACAACTCAGAATCAATGAAACATCATCATAAAACATATGCCACTTCTCCCCAACTAGTAAACTCCTTAAAGAGAGACATATCTATATTATTTTTGCGCCCTACACAACCTGGTGTAATGCGGGGAGTACTTTGGTTATTCAATAAATATTTGTTTCTGGTTTTCTGCTTCACCAACATGGTGGATTAGAGGATTTGAGCATGACACAGTCACTTGGAAGTCACAAGATAAGGCATAAAAGGAAAACAGAGATCTACCAGAATCACAAAAGACACCCCAGATCCCAGGGAGGAGAATGCTGACAAATAGGCCCCGTGATAGTGTCTGGCTGATAAAAGTGAGTGAAGTCCCAGTAGGTGAGAGAGGCAGAGAACTTCCCTCTGATTCACCTGTCCACCGGGGTTCCGAGCTATCCTGGCTGAAGGAGAGCACTTTGTTTCTCCCAATCCCTGGAATTAACTTGGAGACAGTCTTGGAGATGCTATGAGGGAAAGAAACTGGGAAAAGCTGCAGACATGTTCCCAAACTCAGGACCAAAAGCAGAATGCCATTTTTAATCAGGGCATGTATTAGTCCATTTTCACACTGCTGATAAACATACCCAAGACTGGACAATTTACAAAAGAAAGAGGTTTAATGGACTTACAGTTCCACATTGCTGAGGAGGCTTACAATCATGGCGGAAGGTGAAAGACACATCTAACACAGTGGCAGACAAGAGAAGAGAGATTGTGCAGGGAAATTCTCCCCTATAAAAGCATCAGATCTTGTGATACTTATTCAGTATCACGAGAACAGCACAGGAAAGACCTCCCCCCGTGATTCAATTATCTCCCACAGGGTCCCTCCCACAACACATGGGAATTCAAGATGAGATTTGGGTGGGGACACAGCCAAACCCCACGAGGGCACATACAAAGTTAGCCATTCTTTGACAATCTGGCAGCATGGCCATTCATGCATTTTAGTCTTAGAACAGAGATTGGAGCACCTGTTTTAGAGTGGGGTCAGGGCCTCCACAAGCAGAACTGTGGGAAGTACCTCAGCAGTAGGCACTGGAATTGTGCTCTTCCCAGTCACAGGGTTGGGGCAGGAGGAGAGCTACTACCACTGCAGTTTCTCCTGGGCAGCAAGGCTTGCAGCCAGGGCCAGTTTGGCAACATGAACTGATCCTCGCAAGACACTGTTGGGTGCCTCAGCCTGTTCCCGAGATCACAGTGCAGTGGAGTCCTCTCACTCCACCCTAGGGAGAAATCCAGGCATTCAGAGCACCCACTTGCCTGGGCCAGCAGCCTGAGCAGCCCCACTTTTCCTGGGCATACATTGTAGCACAGCAGGGCCCTCTCTGCTCCATTCCCAGGAAGATCTCCAAGCACTTGGGGCACCCACTTTCCTGGACCAGCAGCCTGCACCACCTCACCCATCATAGACATAGATTGTGGTGCAGCAGAGCCCTCTCCACTCCATATCCAGGCAGATCTCCAGGTATTTGGAACACCCACTCACCTGAATCAGTAGCCTGAACCACCCCACCCTATCCTGGACATAGACTGTGGTACAGCAAGACCCTCTCTGGTCCATGCCCAGGCAGATCTCCAGGTATTCAGAGCACCTGCACATTTAGTTCAACAGCCTGAGCTGGCACCATCCTTCCTGGATGTAGATCATGGCATGGTGAGATCCTCTCCACTACACACCCAAGCAGATCTGCAGACATTCAGGGAATCAGCTTGCCTCGATCAGCAGCTTATGCTGCCCCACCACCTTTCCCATGCAGATATCCTGGTGTAGGGGGACCCTTTCTGTTACATGCCCAAGCAGATCTCCAGACATTCAAAGCACCTGCTTGTCTGGTTCAGGAGCCTGAGTAACCTCATTCCTCTTGTGCAGAAATCTTGGTTAAAGGGGGTCTTCTCCACTTCACAGAGGCATATCTCAGACATTCAGAGATCCCACTCACCTGAATCAGCAGTCTGAGCCATCCCACCCTTCCTGTGCAGAGATCCTGGGGCTGTGGGGGTTCTCTCTGTCACATGCCCAGGCAGATCTCCAGGCATTCAAAGCACCTGCATGCTTGGTAAGGCAGCCTGAGTTGCCTCACTCCTCCTGTGCAGAGGCCTTGGTATAGGTGGGTCCTCTCTGCTCCGCGCCCATGCAGACCTCCAGGCACCTGGAGCGCCAACTCTATTAGATTAAGAATTTAGGCCACCCCATTCCCCATGCAGGGAACTTAGGGCTGAAGGGGATTCCCAGCTCCATGCCTAGGCAAACTTCTGGGTACCTGGTAGCTGCCCATTGGATTCACCCTCAGTACTGGTATTTGTGCTTGCCATGAGTGAACCTTTTGCAGATTTGCCCAGTCCTTCTCACCAATCATGGCCCCATCCTCCTGGAGCTAAGCAGGGAGCTCAGACCACCGCCTGAGGCAACAGAGAGTTTCTGCCATTAAACAAGTATATACCCAGCAGCACTGGCTACAGCTGACTCTTATAAGCACCATCTACTGGCTTGTAGGTCAGATGCACAGCCCAATATAAAACCTGCTGAAAGAAGTGCACAGAACTATAGAAGCAAAACCAAAAGAATCTATCCAGCATTCTCTACAGTCACACCCCAACAGGGAGGGAAAGAAAGGAAAAGAAAAAAACAATTATAGGCAAAGAAAAAAATTCTACCCACATGAAAATAATTACAAAAATTAGAACTGCAACCATCTCCAGATAAGGAGAAACCAGTGAAAGAATTCTGGCACAATGAAAACTCTAAATGTAGTAATACCACCAAAGGATAGCATTAGCTCTCCAGCAACAGTTCCTAACTAAAATGTAAACTCAGAAATGACAGATGAAGAATTCAAAACATGAATTGCAGGGAAGATCAATGAGATCCAAGACAGAGTTGACAATCAACATAAAAGAAACTTCTAAAGCAATCCAGAAAATAAAAGAAGAAATAAACATATTCAAAAGAAATCAGAGCTTCTGGAACTGAAAAATCCACTTAAGGAATTTGAAAATACAATTGAAAGCTTTAGCAACAGATGGGACCAAACAGAAAAAAAGAATTTCAGGGCTTGAAAAATAGTCTTTGAATTAACCTGGTCAAACAAAAAAAAAAAAAAAAGAATTTTAAAAAATGAACAAAGTCGTTGAGAAATATGGGATTACATAAAAGAATCAAACCTATGAATTATTGGCATTCCTAAGAAGAAGAAAAAGTAAATAACCTGGAAAACATATTTGAGGGAATAATTCAAGAGAATTTCCCTAACCTTGCTAGAAAAGTAAACATCCAGATACAAAAAAATCAAGAGAACTGGAAGATACTATCCAAAATGAAGATCGCCACAGCACATAGTCACAAGACTGTCCAAGGTTAATGCAAAACAAAACAAACAAACAAAAATACTTAAAGACAGAGAAAAAGGTTAGATTACATAATCACATACAAATGGAGCCGTATCAGGCTTTGGACTTCCCAGCTGAAACCTTACAAGCCAGGAGAGATTGGGGACCTATTTCCAGCATTCTGAAAGAAAAGAAATTCTAACCAAGTGTTGCAGGAAGTCAGGGACCCCGAACGGAGGGACCGGCTAAAGCCACAGCAGAAGAACATAAATTGTGAAGATTTCATGGACATTTATTAGTTCCCCAAATTAACACTTTTATAATTTCTTACACCTGTCTTTACTGCAATCTCTGAACATAAATTGTGAAGATTTCATGGACAGTTATCACTTCCCCAATCAATACTCTTATAATTTCCTATGCATCTTTAATCTCTTAATCCCATCATCTTTGTAAGCTGAGGATGCATGTCGCCTCAGGACCCTGTGATGATTGCGTTAACTGCACAGATTGTTTGTAAAACGTGTGTTTGAACAATATGAAATCTGGGCATCCTAAAAAAGAACAAGATAACAGTGATTTTCAAGGAACAAGGGAGATAACCATAAGCTCTGACTGCCTGCAAGGCTGGGCAAAACAGCATCATATTTCTCTTCTTGCAGAAAGCAAATAGGAGAAATATCACTTAATTCTTTTCCCAGCAAGGAATAACCTTGGGAAAGGAATGCATTCCTAGGAGGAGGTCTCTAAAATTGCCACTCTGGGAGCATCTGCCTTATGCAGTTGAAGACAAGGGATGAAATATGCCCTGGTCTCCTCCAGCGCCCCTCAGGCTTGCTAGGATTAGGAAATTCCAGCCTAGTGAATTCTAGTCAGACTGGTTGTCTGCTCTTGAACCCTGCTCCCTGTTAAGATGTTTATCAATGACAATGCGTGCTCAGCGGGACATGGAAACTCATCAGTAATTCTAATTTCGCCCTGGCCTTGTGATCTTGCTCTGTCTCTTTCCCCTTGTGATCTTTTATGCCCTTTCAAGTATGTGATCTTTGTGACTCACTCCCTGTTTGTACCTCCCCTCCCCTTTTGAAATCCCTAATAAAAACTTGTTGGTTTTGTGGCTCAGGGGGCATCATGGAACCTGCCAATACATGATGTCACCCCAAGAGTCCCAGCTGTCAAATTTCTCTCTTTGTACTCTTTCTCTTTATTTCTCAGACCGGCCGACACTTAGGGAAAATAGAAAAGAACCTATGTTGAAATATTGGGGGCTGGTCCCCCGATAACCAAGAATTTCATATCCTGTCAAACTAACCTTCATAAGCAAAGGAGAAATAAAACATTTTCCAGACAAGCAAGTGCTAAGGGAATTCGTTCCCTTTAGATGAGCCTTACAAGATACCCTTGAGAGAGTTCTAAACATAGAAACTAAAGAATAATACCTGCTACCACAAAAATTAGAGATCCTAGGGTAGGGAGATTCTCTCTGCCACATGCCCAGGCATATCTCCAGCCATTCAAATCACCTGCATGCTTGGTTCGGCAGCCTGAGTTGCCTCATTCCTCCTGAGCAGAGGCTTTGGCATAGGCGGGTCCTCTCTGCTCCATGCCCAGGCAGACCTCCTGGACACACTTAAGTACATAGGCCAATATCCTTGGTGAACACAGATTCAAATATCCTCAACAAAATACTAGCAAACTGAATCCAACAGCACATCAAAAACTTAATTCATCACGATCAAGTAGGCTTTATTCCTGGGATGCAAGATTAGTTCAATATACACAAGTCAATAAATGTGATTCACAACGTAAATAGAATTAAAAACAAAAGCCATATGATCATCTCAACAGATGAGGAAAAAGCGTTCAGTAAGATCCAATATCCTTTCACGATAAAAACCCTAAAGAAATTAGGCATCAAAGAAATGTACCTCAAAATAATAAGAGCATCTATGACACAGCCAAAATCATACTGAATGGACATAAATTGGAAGGCTTCCCCCTGATAACTGGAACAAGACAACGATGCCCACTCTGGATTGCCAGAGGAATCCAGCAAGAGAAAAAAGTAAAAGGCAACAAAACATGAAAAGAAGAAGTCAAACTACCTCTCCTACAGACTATATGATTTTATACCTAAAGAACTGTAAAGACTCTGCCAAAAGGCTCCTGGAACTGATAAATGACTCCAGTAAAGTTTCCAGATACAAAGTCAGTGTACAAAATTCAGCAGCATTTGTATACACCAATAACATTCAAGGTGAGAGCAAATCAAGAACACAATCCCATTTACAATAACCACACACAATCTATGGGTCCAAGATGGCCAAATAGGAACAGCTCCAGTCTACAGCTCCAGCGTGAACACCACAGAAGATGGGTGATTTCTGCATTTCCAACTGAGGAATGCAGCTCCCCGCCAGCAACGGAACAAACCTGGACAGAGAATGACTTTGATGAGTTGAGAGAAGGCGGCTTCAGAAGATTGATAATAACGAACCTCTCCGAGCTAAAGGAGGATGTTTGAACACATCGCAAAGAAGTTAAAAACCTTGAAAAAAGATTGGACGAATGGCTAACTAGAATAAACAGCACAGAGAAGACCTTAAATGACCTGATGGAGCTGAAAACCATGGCATGAGAACTACGTGACACATGCACAAGCTTCAGCTGATTCCATCAAATGGAAGAAAGGGTATCAGTGATTGAAGATCAAACGAATGAAATGAAGCGAGAAGTTTCGAGAAAAAATAGTAAAAAGAAATGAACAAAGCCTCCAAAAAATATGCGACTAAGTGAAAAGACCAAATCTACATCTGATTGGTGTACCTGAAAGTGACAGGGAGAATTCAATCAAGTTGTAAAAACACTCTGAAGGATATTATCCAGGAGAACCTCCCCAACCTAGCAAGGCAGGCCAACATTCAAATTCAGGAAATACAGAGAACGCCACAAAGATACTCCTCGAGAAGAGCAACTCCAAGACACAAAATTGTCAGATTCACCAAAGTTGAAATGAAGGAAAAATGTTAAGGTCAGCCAGAGAGAAAGGTCGGGTTACCCACAAAGGGAAACCCATCAGACTAACAGTGGATCTCTCGGAAGAAACTCTACAAGCCAGAGAGTGGAAGCCAATATTCAACATTCTCAAAGAATTATCAACCCAGAATTTCATATCCAGTCAAACTAAGCTTCATAAGTGAAGGAGAAATAAAATCCTTTACAGACAAGCAAATGCTGAGAGATTTTGTCACCACCAGGCCTGCCTTACAAGAGCTCCTGAAGGAAGTACTAAACATGGAAAGGAACAACCAATAATCGC
>NW_012101687.1:4947619-4956163 GCF_000951045.1 Mandrillus leucophaeus | reverse complement strand
TGGTAAAGGGATCAATTCAACAAGAAGAGCTAACTATCCTAAATATATATGCACCCAACACAGAAGCACCCAGATTCATAAAGCAAGTCCTTAGAGACTTAACAAAGAGACTTACTTAGACTCCCACACAATAATAATGGGAGACTTTAACACCCCACTGTCAACATTAGACAGATCCACGAAACAGAAAGTTAACAAGGATATCCAGCAACTGAACTCAGCTCATTGAGCACATATACCCTAGAACTTAAAGTATAATAAAATAAATAAATAAATAAATAATTTTTAAAAAACCACGCACACACACATACACACACACACACACACACACACACACACACAAATACCTGGGAATACATCCAACCAAGGGGGCAAAAGACCTCTACAAAGAGAACTATAAAACACTGTTAAATCGTAGATAACACAAAGAGATTTAAGAAATATTTCATGCTCATGGACTGGAAGAATCGACATTGTTAAAATGGCCATACTGCCCAAAGCAATCTACAGATTCAACACTATTCCTATCAAACTACCAATGTCATTTTTCATGGAACTAAAAAAAACTATTTAAAAACTCATATGGAACCACAGAAGAGCCTGAATTGCCAAAGCAATCCTTTGAAAAAAGAAGTCAGATGTACCATATTACTTGACTTCAATCTATTTTATAAGGTTATAGTAACCGAAACAGCATGGTGCTGGTACAAAAACAGACACATAGACCAATGGAACAAAATACAGAACCCAGAAATAAAGCCATAGACCTACAGCCACCTGATCTTTGACAAAAATCAACAAAAATAAGCAATGAGAAAATGACTCCTTATTCAATAAATGGTGCTAGGATAGCTGGCTAGGCATACGCAAAAGAATGAAACTGGAACACCCACCCTCTTCACCATATACAAAAATTAACTCAAGATAGATTAAAGATTTCAACGTAAGACCTTAAGCCATAAGAATCCTAGAAGAAAACCTAGGAAACACCATTCTGGATATCAGCCTTGGGAAAGAATTACCACCATTCAACCCAGCAATCCCATTACTGGGTATATATCCAAAAGAAAACAAATGGTTCTCCCAAAAAGACACATGCACTCACATGTTCATCCCAGTACTATGCACAATAGCAAAGATATGGAATCAACCTAGATAGATGCTCATCAACAGTGGATCAGATAAAGAAAATGTAGTGCATATACACCAAGGAATATTATATAGCCATTTAAAAAGAACAAAATTAATTCCTTTGCTGCAGCATGGATGCAGCTGGAAGCTATTATCGCAAGCAAAGTAACATAGGAACAGAAAACCAAGTATCACATTTTTTTACTTAGAAGTGGGAGCTAAACACTGGGGACTCATGGACCTAAAGATGGGAAAAACAGAAACTGGGAACTACTAGACAGGAGAGGGGAACAAGGGCTGAAAAACTATTGGGTACTATGCTCAGTACCAGGGTGACAGGATTATTCATATCCCAAACCACAGCACTACACAATATACCCAGGTAATAAACCTGTACATATACCCCCTAAATTTAAAATAAAAGCTGAAAACAATTTTAACAAGTGAGAGAAGATCCTGAAGCATTTTCAAAGAATTGTAATAGGAGTAATAGGAGATGAAACATAACTTTTTCAGTATGATCTTGAAGACAAAGTACAATCAAAGCAATGGCTACCAAGAGGTGGAAGTGGTCCAGTCAAAGCAAAAGTGGACTGGTCATGGCAACAATCTTTTAGATGCTCAAGGCATTTTGCTGATTGATTTTCTGGAGGGCCAAAGAATGGTAACATCTGCTTACTATCAGAGTGTTTTGAGAAAGTTAGTCAAAGTTATAGCAGAAAGATGCCCAAGAGAGCTTCACCAGAGTCCTCCTCCACCACAACAACGTTCCTGCTCATTCCTCTCATCAAGGGCAATTTTGTAAGTTTCCATGAAAAATCATTAGGCATACACCTTGCAATCCTTATTTGGCTCCTTCAGAATTATTTGTTGGCAATCTTAAAAAAAATTTAAAAAGCATCCATTTTTCTTCAGCTAATAATGTAAAAAAGACTGCATTGACATGGTTAAATTCCCAGCACCCTCAGTTCTTTAAGGATGAACTAAATGGCTGGTATCATCCCTAATAAAAGTGTTTTCAACTTGATGCAGCTTATGTTGACAAGTAAAATAAAATCTATAGTTTTATCTCATATAAAAAGTTGTTAATGTTTACAAATGTCTTTGGCTACAGTTAGTAGAACCAATACTGAATAGGGTTAGCGCAAGTATGTGTTTTTCAATGACTCTCTTTGCAAGCTATCCTACTGGGCTTTATTTTAGTCATTTCATTTTCTTTCCTTTTCTTTTTCTTTTTTTTTTTTTTTTTTTGAGACGGAGTCTTCTTCTGTTGCCCAGGCTGGAGTGCAGTGGCGCAATCTTGGCTCACTGCAAGCTCCACCTCCCAGGTTCACGCCATTCTCCTGCCTCAACCTCCCAAGCAGCTGGGACTACAGGTGCCTGCCCCCATGCCCCGCGCTAATTTTTTGCACTTTTAGTAGAAAAGGGGTTTCACCGTGTTAGCCAGGATGGTCTCGATCTCCTGACCTCATGATCCGCCCACCTCGGCCTCCCAAAGTGCTGGGATTACAGGCATGAGCCACCACACCCAGCTCATTTTAAGAAAAATAAAAGTTGAAAGTAACCTCTTACAGCAGATTTCACCTTTTAGTGAATGTAAGAATCAACAAGTTTGCTGAAAATGCATATTCCCAAACCTCAACATAATAATTTGATTTCCGCAGATCTGGAGTAGAGTGCAAGGATCTACACTTAATAACAATGCACTAAAGCCCAACTTCCTCCTGAGAATTCCACGAAAAGCTGCTCTTCAGCAATATCCTATGGAAGGCCAATCAGCTAAATGACTACATCATAATCTCTGGCCTCCCTGCACCTGAAAATAAGTGACCACGTGCTTGGCCCCCCTACACACACAGTATGGATTTGTTGCTGGGAAGTGGTTGTCCACCCAGGGATTACAATAACCAGCCCACCATACATCTAGGTATCGGCATGAAAGAGGTTCACACCAATAGAATGTGAGCAAAAGTGGTGTGTATCATATATAAGCCAAGGTTTTTTAGAAGAAGCTGTACCTTCTCTAAGCTGTCTTTCTCTTTTGTCTCATGGTTAGATACAAATAACAATAAAACCCTAAGAAATTACAAAGGCCCCAAACAGAGGAGAAACAAATCTCTGAATTATTTCACAGAGAACGGCCTACCAACTATGAACATTTGCTTCAGAATGTTAAATGAATAAAAATGAACTTCTATTAGGTAAAGTCACTAAATTTGGGGGTTACTTATAAGCATCATCCTAATATATCAGGCATGTGTGTATATAAACAACTGTTTAACTGCATATACATGTACATATTCATTTAATCAACAAAATGTATTGAAAATCCATTATATGCTCAAGATACAATCATGAGCAAAACCATACGCAATCCTTATCCTCATGAATCTCAGAATTATTGAAGCATGTGTGTATAAATGTAGGTTTTTCTATGTGGAGTACTTGAACAGGGTAGGGTAGACAATGAAATAATATAAATGAGTAAGTAGAACTTTCACTTCCAATTAAGATAGAGGAATAGGGATTAGATTTACCACCTGTCTGACACAATTAAAACTCTGAAAAAATATAAGAAACAACAATGTGAAGCATTTGATATTAGGCAATAAAAGACAGTGATCCCCCAGAAATGAAAAATAAAAGGTGTACCCCAGATTTGCCCCAGCTTATTATCTGAAGAGATGAAACAGTTATTAGAAACAAAACATTTATTAAACTGTATCCCAACATATTAAGCAGAGCCAAGTAAAATATAAAAAAGATCCAAATCAAACTTCGAGATGAAAACTACAATGTCTAGTTTAAAAATATACTGTATGAGATTAACAGATTAGATATTTCAGAAGAAAAGAGTAGTGACTTTGAACACATAGCAATAGAAACTATCCACAATGTAACAGAGAGAGGAAAAAAGGATTTTAAAATGAAAGACTATAACACCAGTGAGCTGTGAGATAAGTTTAAGCCATCTAATGTACACGTAATAGGAATCCAGAGGAAAGAAGAGACAGAGGAAGAATGGAAAACTTTTTGAAGACACAAAGGTCAAAATTTTCCAAATTTTATGAAAACTAACAACCTACAGCTTCAAGAAGCTCAACAAATCCCAAGCATAAGAAAGCTGAAGAAAACGATACCAAAGCAAATCATAATCACATTGCTTATGCCAGTGAAAGAGGACTCTCATAAGCAGCCAGAGAGAAAAGACCTAACATGCAGAGGAACAAAGGTAAGGGTAACAGCAGACTTCTTGTGAGAAACAATGTACATGCTTGAAGACACTGAAGAAACATCTTTACAGTACTGAAAGAGAAAAAAAAAAGATCAATCTTAAATTCTTTACTCAGTGAAAATATCTTTCAAAACACAGATATACGAAAGCTAAAAGAATTTATCACCATCAAACATGCACAACAAAAATGTAAAAGGATGTCCTTCAAGCCAAAGGAAAAATGATACCAGTTGGAAATCTGGATCCACATGAAGAAATAAATACCAAAGGAATGAACACACAGATGCCCATGTAGCTAACATTTCTGGTGTTTATCTATGTAAAGAAATATGATTCTTTGTTATTATTTAAATCTCTTTAAAAGATAACACTGTTTAATGCAAAAAAATAGTGTCTTGTGGGGTTTAAACACACAAAGAAGTAAAACATACAACAACTATTACACAAAAACTGGGGGGGGGGGGGAATAAAAGTATACTTTTGTGAGGTCTGTACACCAGATATAAAGTAATATATCGCCGGAAGGTAGACAAGTGATAAGTTAAATATGTCTACTATAAACCCTAAAGCAATCACTAAATTAACAAAGATAAAAGCCACAGGAAGATGAAATTGTTTTAAAAGTATAGAATTAATTCAAAAGAGAGGATTCAAAAAGGAAAAAGGAACAAATGAGACAAATGGAAAACAAACAGTAAGATGCTAAATTTAAACCAAACTATATCATTATCCATTAAATGTAAATAGTCTAAACACCAATTAAAAGACAGAGATAATTACACAGGATCAAAAGAACAAGACCTAACTATACACTATCTATAGGAAATGGGTATTAAATAGGAAGACACAAACATTTAACCAAGTAAGTGAAAAGTATAGAAAATGGTCTCTCAAGATAATAGGACTAAAGAAAATGGCTGTTGACATAGTTTTGATTCACAAGTTGTCACAATTCAGGAAGTATTTTTATATTCAAGAGTCCTTTTTAAGCCTTGAGATCTAAGTAAATACTAATACTATCTTACACTCTTCATAAAAGTCACCACATGTATGTGTTCACACACCAACATTTCAATTATCTCAACAGTATCTCTAAACATAGCAAATTAGAGATTTCAAAAGAAATTCTCAAGTGAGCTAAGAGATTAGCAATCCATTCTGATCAATAACCACATGTTCTCAAAGATGGATATATATACATTCAAAATTTTACCTCTATATAATGTGTGATTTTACTAAAATACTGTCTATTAAGACAACAAAGTCTGAGTCAGATGACAGAAACAAAATGCAACCACATCTCACCACATCCTTTTCCTTTGGGAAGGAACTGGGGATTAAAAAAATGAATATACTATGCTCATGAGAGACAAGTATGCTAGGGAAAGGGTGGGAATATATGTTTGTGAAATGTCACAGTAGGCTGGAAATTACACCTATAAATGTTTGCCCTACCTTCTCAATTTTCTAAATGTGAATTGGTATTTCACCTAGTTTGTCAGGTTTATATATGCAGTTTTTCATATTATTCCATTATACTTTTGATCTGAGTCTCCAGTGACATCCTACATTTCACTCCTATACTAATAATCTGTCTTCTTTTTGTGAGTCTTGCTAGAGGTTTGCAATTTTATTAATCTTCTTGAAGAACCAACATTTTGTCTCATTCATTTTCTCTATCTTTTCTGTTATCAATTTCATTGATTTTTGCTCTTTATTATTTCCTTCCTTCTACTTGCTCTGGTTTTACTTTGCTCTTCTTTTTATAGCTTCTTAAAGCGGGAGCTTAGATTGTCCATTTGAGACTTTTCCTGTTTTCTAATGTATGCATTTCATTCTATAAATTTCCCTCTGAAATTTAACTGCAGACTCAGAAAAAGAATAAGATATGGCCACAGGTTTGGAAATAAATAGCAGAAACTTTAAAGATGATCAAATGGGAAACACAATAATTTACCAAGAAAAGAAAATTATCCAAGATAAGATACAGAAAATATTCAAACTCAGCTTAAACTCCTCAAAACAAAATGACTTAGACTGAATGACTTCAAGTAAATAACCATCTAGTCAGCCATGTAATAAGGAGGGAAAACCCTGCATGTGGAATACGGCCCACTCAATCTGCATTACAGATAATACAAGACAGGGAGCAGGCAATGCAGTGGGGCACAGAAGAGTTAACAGAACCACATTTTTCCAGTTAGTAGTCTTAAATGAACTTCTTTACTACCCAACCAATTTCACGGATTCCTAAATGCTGCCTAACAGGAGCTGAGGCTGGGCATATGTGAAGGATAAATGTACAACTGTCATGAATTCATTTCTGTAGGTTGCCCCACCCCATGGAGATATATTAATTTCTAATATATGGAAGAATAAAATATCTTCTTTCTTACCCTCTGAGCTTTTGCGAGTTCTTCTTTTAATCGTTCATAGCCCTTTTCTCTAACTTCCAAAACAGATGGGCTTCGTAAACGAGACAGACTATCAGTACTCAACCCAAAAATATCATCACTGCCATCGCAAGCCTCTGTTATAGTAGCACCCTGTAAAAACTCTCTCTCTGCATTATAGTTGTCCTTTCTTGTAGTTAATTTAGTTAATCCAGCTGTGACTCCAGAGGTAGAACAAGGTGCTGGGTCTGTAACATGAAAGCTGTAAAGGACAAAGACAATTTTCAGAAAATATCAGCATATGCTCCAATAGAACTGGCTTAAAACACAGCTCTAGAACTGTGCTACCCAATTTGGTAGCTTTCATATTTAAATAAATAGTATGTCCTCAGTCATAGCCACATTTCAAGTGCTCAGTAGCTACATGTGGTTAATATCTATCATTCACATTAGATAGCACAAAAAATAGAACATTTTCATCAACAGAGAAAGTTCTACAGGACGGTGCTACTCAAGAGCAGGGGTTAACAAATTATAGCCTGCAGGCTAAATGAAGCCTTCCACCTGTTTTTATAAGGCATCAATGAGCCAAGTACAGTTTTTACAATTTCAGATAGTTGAAAAGAAATCTTTAAGAGTATTTTGCGACAAATGAAAATTAAATGAAATTCAAAATTCTGCATCCATATATGAAGTTCTATTGGAACACAGCCACTCTAATTCATTTACATACTGCCTATGGTTGCTTTCAAACTCTAAAGGCAGTGTTGAATAGCTGCAACAGAGACTGTATGGCTAGCAAAGCCTAAAATACTATCTGGTCCTTCACATAAAAAGTTTGTCAACCCTATTCTAGAACGTTATCATGTATTTCTTTACACAGGCACACGTAAGTTATTCAAATTTTCTAAAAATAGTAAAACTTAAAATACAGTAACTAAGCAAACTGTCCGTTAAAAAAAAAATCCAAAATACGTGATTTACTTATTTCCTACCTGATACTAGATATTTCCGCACAATTTAAACGTCTGGGGGATGAATACACAGGTTGTGTAGGAAGTTCAGAAACATCTAATGCATTTGCCTGGATAGGTACAGAGGATAAAGCTGAAGGGTGTGGCCGGTAGATGACACTTGGTGAGGTAATCTGCTCTTGAGTTCCCGATTCATACACACCAAGAAGGTCCGGAGAAGTAGGTGAAGCAAGGTTTACTTCATGGAAGCCTTCCAGGGGATCATTAGCCATAGCAAAAGCCTCATCATAAGATAACCTATGTTAAAACAAAAATCAGATACTTATTTTTAAATAACATTTAAAACTAAATTAAAATGTATAAATTATAAAATGTGTTTAACAGTCCATTGTAAATTACAAGCTTACAATAAAAGAGCCTTTTAAAAAAACCACTATCACATGGTGGTATATGCCTGTAGTACCAGCTGCTCGGGAAGATGAGGTGGGAGGATTGCTTGAGCCCAAATGGAGGCTGCAGTGAGCCGTGATCACAACCCTACACTCCAGCCTAGGTAACAGGGCAAGACCTTGTGTCCACTCAAAAAACAAAAACAAAAACAAAAACAAACCACCACAATCACTTAACATTTACTAAGCAATCTCAGAGTATAACTACTATAAAAGGCAAACAATCTGATTTAGAAGAAACCTGAAAGTGATAAGCAATTATGTTAGTGAGAATAATCAATTAGTATGAGGAATGAATAAAAATTGGCTTAATTTCTTAAAATATTTTAAAATTATTAAATGTTTATATTAAAATAAATTCT
>NW_012101687.1:4931284-4947534 GCF_000951045.1 Mandrillus leucophaeus | reverse complement strand
AAAATAAATTTATATTAAAATTTAATTCTGTCATTAAATATGAAAATACTAAAAACAAAATCTAACAGTATTATGCAATCTTAGATTCAATAACAATTATACTATGCTGTGAAACTCTTAAAAACAATTTTTTAACAGAGAACATTGTATTTATCATGTACAACATGTTTGAAGGCACATACACACTGTGAAAAGGCTAACTAGCTAATTAAGAAATCATTACCTCATGCCATTATTTTGTGATAAGAACACTCAACATCTACTCTCTGCATTTTTCAAGTATTTACAATATATCATCAGGAACTACAGTCATCCCGCTGTACCACAGATCTCTTGAATATATATTTAACTTTGTGATGATACATGACCTTGGTTAGAGTAAGTAGAAAGGCAGTAAAGACACACACTCTCTCATACCTGTCACCCAGATTATGAAACTATTAACATTTTTGAGCCATTTGAGAATGTTCAAACATAATGCCCACTTAATATCTCAATGTATACATACACTGTGTGTGTGTGTGTATCTGTGTATGTGTGTATCCTAAGTACAAGGACATTCTCCTAACCACAAAATCATCATCAAAATCTGGAAGTTAACATTGATCAAAATTACCATCTAATCAACAGGCCCCATGCAAATTTCACTAATTGTTCCAACAATATCCTTTATATGTACAGGATCCAATCCTGGATAATGTGTTTCATTTCTATAAGCCTTAAACTTCTCCTCTGATGAGATTAGAATGGGGATAACACTAGCCCCTCCCTTGTCCTGTTTGCTGTGAAGACTGAAGGAGACAATCCATGTAAAGTATTTTGTAGAGTACTATCTACCTGACACAGAATATGGCCTCAATAAACATGAATTATCATAGCACAGGCACTAACAATACCACATATGCTTCAGGTTCTCCATAAGCAAAAAACAGTTCATGTAACTATTCAATTACATCACAAAGTTTACATGGAAACTAACAAGTGAACCACTCAAGTTTTTCCTCTGAAGAATTCAAAGCTAAATGGTATCTTACAAATTCTTTATTGATTTTCCACTGTCTGCTGGATAGAGACCAAACTTGTTAGCCAAAAAAATAAGGTCTTCTAGGATCTGAACCCAATCTCTCTTTCCAATTTTTTTTCCTTCCTATGATAGCACTTAGACAGTTGTGGATAATATCTTCCCGGAACTTAAAAAATGCCAAACAGGCCAGGCTTGGTGGCTCACACTATAATCCCAGCACTTTGGGAGGCCGAGGTGGGCAGATTGAGGTCAGAAGTTCAAAACCAGCCTGGCCAACATGGCGAAACCCTGTCTCTACTAAAAATACAAAAATTAGCTGGGCATGGTGGCCCATGCCTGTAATCCCAGCTACTCAGGAGGCTGAGGCAGGAGAATCATTTGAACCCCAGGAGGCAGAGGTGGCAGTGAGCTGAGACACTGTACTTCAGCCTGGGCAAGAGACTGAGATTCCATCTCAACAACAACAAAAAAAAAGCCAAACAAAACAACATAGCACATCCTTTCTTCCAAAAGATAGAGAAGTATTCGTTTGTTAAACTAGCTGAAAAATTTAACTCTCAAATCCTTAATAAAAAGTGTTAAAAATAATACAAGTAGAGAATAAAAACAAAAAAGATTTCAGTAAAGTTGAAAGAGATCTAACTCAGTATCATTTCAAAATTACGAATTAGGGGGGAGGGGGGAGGGATAGCATTAGGAGATATACTTAATGTAAATGATAAGTTAATGCATGCAGCACACTAACATGGCACATGTATACATATGTAACAAACCTGCACGTTGTGCACATGTACCTTAGAACTTAAAGTATAATTTAAAAAAGCCCAACATTTAAAAAGAAAAATACAAATTAGTATGTGTCACAGACTTTCCAGCATATAGACAACCCAAAGTGCAACAATTAAATCTACAAATGACAAATTTCAAATCCAATAAGCTATTTATTAATAGTAAGTGGTTTATTCTTCAAAATGAAACTAGTCCTTGTTTTTTTCATATAAAATATTCACTATGCCAAATGAAAGATGAGATTAATAAGGAATGTAAGGTGTTTAATACTCCATTAAAATTTATTGCTTTTTCACCCCAAAGAATTTTCATTTTTTATTCATAATCCATATACCTACATATACCAAGAAAACAGGTATATTCAAAGTACATAATTCATTTTCACTTGAATATAGTTCAGGCAAGTACACTAACCAATTCATTACCATAAAAAAACCTTTGTATTAGGTTTGCATTCAACTTTGACATTTTAATCAGTAACTATTTATGATTCTTTCTTCTATCCCATGTACTATGAATTCACCTCTCTATATCCTGAAGGTTCGCTGAATCATGAAATGTAAAAGCATTTGCATTTCTGGAAATACAAAACAGTACAAATCCTATGAAGGAAAATTTAGCAATAACTACAAAATGATGTTAAACCTGTGACCAAGCATGCCACTCCTGGGGCTTTATCCTAAAGATAAACTGGCAACATGAAAAGCAGCACTCTTTGTAATAGCAAAACACTGATTTAATGAACCAGGATACATCCTCATAATGAAGCACTGCACAGATGTAAAATACATATCCATACATCGCTATGAAGTGACCTTGAAGATATACCAGTAAGTTAAAAAACAGGATAAATAACAGTAAACTACCTTTTATCTAAAAAAGGAGAATAAAAATACAAATATACATATATATATATAACTTTTTATAATAGAAAGGCTGGGTTCAGTGGCTCACACCTGTAATCCCAAAAACTTGACACACAGAGGCAGGAGGCCAGCTTGTGGCCAAGACTTAAAGACTAGCCTGGGCAACACAGTGAGACCCTGTCTTTACCAAACGTTGTAAAATTAGCTGGGTGTGATGGTGCAGGCCTATAGTCCTAACCACTTGAAAGGTTAAGATGGGAGGATGGCTTGAGCTGAGGAATTTGAGGTTACAGTGAGCTTTGATCATACCACTGCACTCCAGCCTGGGTGAAAGAGCAAGACCCTGTCTCAAAAAAAAAAAAAAAAAAAGAACAAAAGGAAAAAATGGTTACCTACAGAAGGAGAGAAGACACAGTGAAAAATATGAAAGCTAGACTTTTTTCTGAAAGTACCTTGCTTTACAGATTTGATTTTGAGCTTGCAACCATGTAAACAATAAAAATTAAAGTTTAAAAAAGAACCCCTAAACATAAAGCAAATAAACTTGTGTATTGAGATGTTAGCTTAACCACACAGAAATGAACTACTTCAAGTGATTTTCAAACACAACAATACAAATATGTATCCCCAACGGAATGTATTCTAAAAGCAAAAGGAAGTGAAAAAAGTCATAAACTATTTTCACTGTTAATAATAGTAGCAATATTGATACTGTTATTCTGAAACTTTGTATAAGATGAAGCAAGTAAATTACGCTGTCATTTGGATCTAAGATTTTCAGCATATTAGAAAAAATACAAATATAAAATCAAAGAATTTAAATCCTAGAGGCCTAAATTTGACTCAGAAACACCAGAAAAAAAATTCTAACTTTATCCAATGAAAAGGCATAGCAACACTGACCAATTCAGGAGTAATAAGCACCCATGTGCTCAGAGTAATACCACGTCCTCCAAAAAAGAACACAGGCTCCCTGGGAAAATGGCTGATTCCAGCCTGGGACAGAAACGGACGAAAGGACCCTGGAACATCTTGTTATACCAGAAAGCAAGTACACTATCAAAAACTACTGGACTGGTATCAAAAGGACTCCCACTAACCAAAAACAGGACAATCTGAACATCAAAAAGGATAATATCTGCAAAGAACTGAAAGGCAAATATTTTTAAATCCATGAGGTCATAATGACACTAAAAATAAAGCAAAGTCCCTCACTGGCCTTCTTTGATCAATGCTATGGAACCAATTCATTATTTTCAAAACTGGTAAATAAAATGAAAGAATGAAGTATTTTATCTGGCTTTCCTGTACATCAAGGAACTGAACAGCTCATGAGAAAAAGTTCTTTTTAGCAGAATTCCATTTAATAAATATAACTTTGGAATCCTAATGAAATAATGGATTTAGGGCAGTAATTATTTAAATAGCTATTAAAACCGTAAGGTAAAAGGTTGTTTGAGGAACTTTACAGTTAATCAATCAGAACGACAGTACCTGAACTCACTGATCACATCTTGTCACAAAAAGGGAGACAATCAAACATTATGTATATTATGTGGCAAATAAGAAATGATCATCACTGCCATTAATGAAGCATTCTGGCCCCTCTAAGAAAAAAAAAAGAAAGACCCCAAACCAAACAAGCCTCTTGATGGTCATCAGTTTACAGTAAATACAGAGGAGAAAGGAACATGTTAAATAACACCACAGGGACAAAAACAGCAAAATCTAGACTTTGGGACACTCTCATCATAAACAAACCAGCTGGTTTTTCCAATAATAGACTTAAGAGAAATAACTAAACAATCTGTGGGCCTTGTTTGGATTCTTCTTTGAAAAAACCAACTGTAAAAACAAATTAAGTTATTAGGAATTATAGTTAATTTTAGGGATAATAATGGTATAGTGGTTATAATTTTAAAATCCTTATCTTTTAAAGATACACACTGAAGTATTTATAGATGAAATAAGGTTACTTGGATTTGCTTCAAAATAATCCAGGGAGAGAGGAAGGGTACGGGGAGCCAAGGAGCCAAGTCATTCAACTACCAGCCCCAGTCTCACAGGAAGTTAAGGTGGCTCCTCCCATAACAGCTAGTATTTGTTGGGCACTTACTAAATATTAAGTATAGTGCATCTATGCTTGAGGAAACTGCAGCTTAGAGTAGTCAGAATTAAAGCCTACCGTTATTAGATTCTACCATCCAAGCTCTTAACCACCACGACACACCTACTACTACAAGCAGAACTGCTTTGCCACTCCATTGTTCCACTGTTCTAGTGAAAATGTTTCTCTTAGTTTTGAATTAAAATCCATCACACCTGCAACATTAACCCTATTTTTCCCACATATAAACACAGTATTTCAGCCATTCTTTCAGCAAGTATTTACTAATGACCTACTCTGTATCAGGCTCTGGGGAAAGATGAAAAATCTACTCTCCCTTCAAACAGCCTAACAGAGTAGGAAACTGACAAGTAAAGGCAATGATACGTGATAAATGCCACAGAAGATGCAAACAAACTCAGAGACCACACAGGAAGGACAAATAAATCAGAGGCAAAGGATTCTCGAAAAAATAAAGCCAAAGGAAAGATCCAAACAACGAGTAGGAAATGAGAAAGACAAAACCTCTGTAAGGGATCTCCAGACATATCTACCGTGTGAAAGCAAAGCATTTATACGAAACACAGATACTCCATTAGCTGGGGCATAAGCTATGAATATAAAGTACAAGTCTCCAAGACAGGCAGGTTTGAATCCCGCTTCTGTCGAATTACTGAGATAATCTGAGCCTAGGTTCTCCCATCTGGAAATCTGTGCCTTGGTTTTGCTACCTAACAGAATGAAAATTAAAAGGGATAATACTATATAACAGCGGTCCTCAACCTTTTTGGTCCCAGGGACCAGTTTCATGGAAGACAATTTTTCCACAGACAGGGCAGGAGGGGATGGTGTCAGGATGAAACTGTTCCACCTCAGATCATCAGGCATTAGATTCTCTTAAGAATCACGCAACCTATCCCTCGCATGCGCAGTTCACAATATGGTTTGCACTCCTATGAGAATCTAATGCAGCTGCTGAACTGACAGAAGGCGGAGGTCAGATGGAAATACTCACTTGTCCGCCACTTACCTTCTGCCACTTACCTCCTGCTGTGTGGCCCAATTCTTAACAGGCCACAGACCACTTTTGGTCCACAGCCCAGGGATTGGGGACCCCTGCTATATAGTACTTAGGACAACGCCTCTGAGCAGTGCTTCTAACCTATAATGTTTTCCTTCTGGGGGATATATTTAAACACTGTCTAAATTCAAGTCACTTCTGAAAAGGAGATTATTTTGAGGTTAAATTTAACCCCTTTTTCAAGCACGTGAAATTTCCATAAAACATAATTTACCTGGTAATGAGTTTCCAATCTCACTGGTCCGAAAATCTTTTGCCCTTTAAATATATAGAAGCTTTAAGATTTATTTCACATGCAACATCTTTATAAGAGTAAAATAAACTACTATTTTTAAGCAGTAGTATCTTTTGCATTAAGCAATGAGTGATTCAAAAAGAACTAATTTCAATTGAAGATTATCCCAATTAATAAATTAAACTTGTCAAGGATCATGACCAATATGTAAAAAAGATGATCACACTAAATTCTTATGGGTGAATTACCAACACAACTTGGCTGGCCTTGTTACTGAGCTCCAGGTAATAAAGCCAACTGCAGACCACAAGAAAAAGTTGATTAAAACAATTTGCTTCTGATCCCCAATATGCATTTCCTGTTAATTTTTCTTTCTCAAAGTCAGTACTATCACAGCAAAAGCAACAGCCAATCTTTACTGAAAGTTAACTATGTGTCAGACAGTGGTGCTAAGAATTTCATACATATTACCTCATTTAATAAATGCCTAGAAAGATCTTAATAACTTATGAAATTTATTTATTCTAATTAAAGTGAATTTTTTTAAATGTTTCTTGAAAACAAAAGGCATCCCTAGGACAACTCAAGAAATCAGGATTAATGGGAAAATATTTTCAGTGAAACATGTGAAGAATATGAATAAAATGAATATACGTATTTTAAATGAAATCTAGCAACTTGATTTATATCAGTAGTCCAAAAGAAAAAATAAAATCCATTTTTCCACAAAATGCACATTCCCCTAATTTGGACTTACCTTGACAAATGGGAAACATAGGATTTTAATTTTAGAAAAATAAAAACTAAAGCTGTGATTTTTATCTTTTTTCATATCAATTTAAAGCATGTGAAAATTAAATAATTTGAATTCTATATTTACTAAAATTCCTCAAAGCACTACACTCAGAAAGTAAATCATTTCCAACAAAGGAGGTAATATGGTAACACGGCAGAGTAGAAGCATCAGTACTTGAAGAAGAAAGCTAAGGCTCCTGATCAAACTCTGAGGTCTATCTATGAACCTGGGCAGGTAACTTATCTGAGCCCAAATATATTCATCTATTTCATTGTAGAACTGAATCAAATAATCCTGGTAGATAAAGAAGTATACTCTTCTACTAGAAGAAAGGCCAACAGGGTAACTTAGCCAGTATTCACTACCTCACCAAATAGCTTGTACTCTGGAATCAGTCTGAAATCTTGGCTTCACCAGTTACTAATAAAGTGACCTAGAGATCTAAGTCTCAATTTCTCATCTGAAAATGGAGATGACAGGTCGGGCACAGCGGCTCATGCCCTAATTTCAGCACTTTGGAAGGCCAAGACAGGAGGGCTGCTTGAGCCCAAGGAGTTTAAGCAATAACCCAAAGCAACATAGCGAGACCCCGTCTCTATAAAAAATTTAAAAATTAGGAGTGGGTGGTGGCATACACCTGTGGTCCCAGCTACTTGGGAGGCTAATGTGGGACGATAGCCTGAGCCAGGGAGGTTGAGGCTGTAGTGAACTGTGATCGTGCCACTGCACTCCAGCCTGGGCAACAAAGAAAGACCCTCTCTCTCTCTCTGTCACACACACACACACACACACACACACACACACACACGTAAGGGGAGATAACTGTACTATCTCCTAAGGTAGTCATGAGAATTAAAGGACTTAGCACTGTACCTGGCACTTACCAATTAAGATTGGCTGTTACTATTATAATGATCTCTAGGGCATTTCCTAATACTTGCCATATATTTTGATCATACTGTATCAGCACAAGCACTATCACTAACAACAAAAAGCAATGTGTTGAGTTTGGGTTTAAATATAATATTAGCAATTAAAAGCTTATTGTTTTGAATGATTTTCCTCAAAAAAAGTAAACATCTATATACTATACCGTAGTGCAATTTTGTTTTACTATTATCACAATAATAGAAATTAAATATTCCAAGGCATGTCAAAAGAAAAGGTTTAAAGATTATGTAAGCACTATTTTCCTCTTTCAATTTATTCACAGACAGTTGTGGAAGGGGGGCAGGGAGGAAAGTATAGACGCTTTTTAAATTCCCAAATGACTTCTTAATTTAACATGAATTATGAAAGAAACAGTTTCTGAGATTAAAAATGAGACTGCTACTTCAATAGCATATAATTGAATTGTGATAAATTCCATCAGTTACAAATTCTATCACTTCTTTAAAAACCTTCAACATTTACTATATATATTAAATACTTTTATTTTATACATATATGTGATAAATTATATTTATTCTTGTTGGAATGGAAGGATGATCGCCAGCTTCAATTCCTCCGGGCAAATCCTGGTACTAAGTTCCAAGAATACAGGTACAAATGGACCAAAGATATAGCACACAGTCTCTACGAGCCACTGCGAGATTATTCTGAGAGTTGTGGGGAGGGAAGGGGGAAGAAGAAGAATGTTTCAGGGAGAAGTGAAATATAAGTCAGATTTTAAATGCTGAATACAAGTCCAGGATCCCCTAGACGCGCAAGGGGAATAGGATAGGACAGTCAGGGAATAAGGGTCTGGCACTAATAAAACTAACAAAGGAGAGAGTAACAGAAAAGCAGGCTGGAGAGGTGGACTGTGAGAGACCATTAAAAGCCTTCTTTAAAAGAGAAAATGCTGCTTAAAGTTTATCCTGAAGAGATGCTGAGATCTACATTTTAGAAAGTATAGATGCCTTGTAATATAGTCATTTAAAAATGACTCCCAAGGCAATGAGAACTTTACTAGAGAGACTAGAGGCCATTTAAAGGATTACTGTCTGATCTAATGCCAAGGTCATGGACTGGAAATGAGGGGATGGAGGCACATACACATATGGAAAGCATTCAGAACAGCTTCATTTGTATTATTCACAAACACACAGTTATTCCAGTTAATCTTCAGAGCATTCATTTGAAATGGTTCTTATCCCTATTTTACAGATATAAAAAACTGAAGCTCAGAGAGATTAATGTTGTCAAATAGCCAAAAAGTAACAGAGCTAGTATCCAAACTCTGGTGTGTCTGACTCTAACCCCTAACTCCACTACATCTGAGATACACTTAGAAGGTGAAATGGATAGGGAGTAGGGAGATGGGAATACAGGTTAAATCACAGCAAAGAATCTCTAAGAAGTGAACAATCCTGGGTTCAGCAAACCACCATGGCACGTGTATACTTCTGTAACAAATCTGCATGTTCTGCACATGTATCCCAGAACTTAAAGTATAAAAAAAGTAAACAATCCAAACAGAATAATTATGTTTAACCTCTGAACCCTTCTCTTACTTACACAAAGACAAAACTGAAGTTTCTCTAAAGCACTGCTATTGAAATGAGCATCTGCTATTGCTTTGTGTTCTATTATTTTCTTGAAGTTGACAACCGAGTGATTCTTCCAATTGAAGCCCCCGTTCGCATAATGATTATTTCCCAGGACGTCTTACACTCATGAACTGTCCCCACACTAGGATTAAAAACAGACGCAGTCCCCGGATGCTTAAACCAAACTACATTTACTGCTATACGACCAGGCGTCTACTACGGATGATGCTCAGAAATCTGCGGTGCCAACCACAGCTTTATACCTATCTTCGTAGAACTAATTCCACTAAAAATTTTTGAAATAGGACCCGTATTTACCCTATAAACTTACCACACCCTACTCCATACTCTTAATACACCTTCACCCCATAAATCTCTACAAAATCTCTCTACAGACCCACTGTACAGCTGCCCCAGCATTAACCTTTTAAGACCGAGAGAAACAACACCTCTCTACAGTGAAATGCCCCAACTAGATACATCTATGTGACCCAGCACCATCATATCCATACTCCTCACACCATACCTCACCATCCAACTAAAACTATTAAGCACAAATTATTATTTACCCCTCTCGAAAAAAAAATTGACACACAAAACTACAACCCTTGAGAATCAAAATGAACGAAAATCTATTTACCCCATTCATCGCCCCAACAATTCTAAGCCTGCCTGCTGTAGTCCCCATCATTCTGTTTCCCTCCTTACTAATTCCAACTTCCAAGCACCTTATCAACAACCGACTAACTATCATCCAACAAAAATTAATTCAACTTATCCTAAAACAAATAATAACAATTCACAATACCAAAGGACAAACCTGATCCCTCATACTAATATCCCTAATTACCTTTATTACCATAACCAACCTCCTCGGACTTCTACCTCACTCATTTACACCAACCACCCTATATTATTGTTGTTATCATTTCCTCCTCTGTTTTGCTACTATGCCAGAATTTAAAATATTTATTTGGCTCCTTACAGGACTTGGAAAAAAACAGCGTATAAATCAAAATAAACAGAAACTTGAATTTACTATAGTACCTATATCCCTGTGTATTTTCTTTAAAAGTATAGATATTTCATATCAAGGAATTAGTGTTAATTTTTTAAGTTTGTAATAACAAAAGCAGAAAATGTAAATTAAAATGAAAAAATAAATAAAAAACAAAGTTTGTAAAAGTACTGTAGTTAACTGCTCTTATCTTTGGGAAATACATACTGAAATATCTACAGGGGAAATTACACAGGACTTGCAATTTGTTTCAAAATAATATAGAAGTAGGAGAAGCGGATGGACGAGGACTGATCATTGTTGACAGTTACTGGGCTACATGATGGAAACTTTCAGGTTTATTACACTATTGTGTCTACTTATCTTATTTGAAACTCTCCGTAATTATAATGCTCTCAAAATAAAAAGGGAAGTTCAAAATTTATTCCAATACTGTATAATAAAGGAGGAAAAAACAAAACAAGTATATATATAAAGTCATTTTTTTCATTAGCTTTCATAATAATGTTAAAGTTGGCTTCCCAAACTAGCATTTTAGTTATGACCAAAAAAATTGCATTTATCTTTTAAGAAGCGTTCTCTGTCTATAAATGCGAATATAATTAATAGCCCAAGGGCAAAATTAGTCAAATGATCAATCAGGCTACACAATTTTCCCATTTTTATTAAAACAGATCACAAATGAATTCCCACTAATTCCACAATACTTTTGTTTTTGTTTTTGTTTTTGAGATGCAGTCATGCTCTGTTGCCCAGGCTGGAGTGCAGTGGCACAATCTCGGCTCACTGCAACATATGTCTCCTGAGTAGCTGGGATTACAGGCGCCCGTCACCACACCCAGCTAATTTTTTGTATTTTTAGTAGAGAAAGGGTTTTGCCATGTTGACCAGGTTTGTCTCAAACTCCTGACCTCAAGTAACTGTCAGGAGTAACTGTTAATCGTTTAAATTAACAGAACACTGCATGTTCTCACTCATAAGTGGGAGTTGAACAATGAGAACACATGGACACAGGGAGGGGAATATCACACCTGTCGGGTCTGTCGGGGAGTTGGGGGCTAGGGGAGGGATAGCATTAGGAGAAATACCTAATGTAGATGACGGGTTGATGGGTGCAGCAAACCACCATGGCACGTATATACCTATGTAACAAACCTGCACCTTCTGCACATGTATCCCAGAACTTAAAAGTATAATTTTTTTAAAAAACCATTTTCCAAATTTTTTTTTCTCAATAATGGAAGCCTCATTTTATATATCCTCTTAAGAATATATGTCAACTAAACATTCAATAGGCGCTGAAGTATGCACTGACTGAATAAATAAACAAGAGTCTTTAGAGAACGAATGAATAGCAAAGCAGTAAAGAGTGGAGACAGTTATTCAGGCTACATTTTTGCTGAAAAAGATAGAAATGAAACAGTAAGTACCCCGTGAGAGTATCAAAACTGGAGAAATTGAAGTTTGAGAAAACCTGAGCATTTTAACAGACTAATTTCAGAAAACCTTCCTTCTAGTTCAGATTCTGTCACTGACAAGCTGTGCGAACTGACACAAGTCATTTAATCTCTCTAAGCTTCAGTTTTGACATCTATAATGGTAGTGGTATTATCTCCCCTGCCTACATTTGAGAAAATCAAATGGCACATCAATGTAAAAATGTTGTACACGTTGTAAAGCACAACATAAATGTACGATTTTATAAAGATCTAAGACAAAAAAAGTAATGGGGGGAAATAGCAAAAACATACTGAAGGAGATGGGTCTTACAAATCAGAAGGAACTTTATTTATCTTAGATAATAGGGAAAGAAGGGGAAAACTAGTCTTTCTGAGGCATGTGGTTCAAATATGATTCTTTTCCCCACAGGGAACTGATACAAATTTGCTTATTGTTTTTTCAAACTTATTTTGGTTTTTCTTTTATATTTTATCCTTATTTGACAACCAGGTGCCCCCAAACAAATATTCAATACTATTACTTTTATCTGGGCATATCAAATTACAATTCACTTATTTAAGTGGTTCTAAGCTATCATCTGTATGCTCCTTTATGCTTATAGGGCATTCTCACATTCTTGAATAGAGTTTCTTTATACTAAAAACTGTCAATTCATACACTTATATCCGTACCCCTGAGGAGAATTTCATCAACTTGCCATTATGCTTATATTTACAATCCTGTTGTTAACTACAAGCATCAAATCTTCCATGAACTTGAACTATTTGAATAATTTTCATTCTTTTTCCTGTAAGTAATATCACTTTATGGCTATAGTTATCTAATTTCATGTTGCCTATATTCTAAGATAAATCAGATTACTTTTTCCACTTTTCTCTAACCAAGACTATATAAGATGTAAGCTCATAAAACTACCTCATTTAGTTGTAAGTTGAAAAAGAAAGCGGAAGGGAAAATAGAGATAGCAAGTTAATGCTCCCAGTTGTGTAAGTATCTTCCTCTTCCTTCCTTTGTCCCTTCATTTCTCATTCAATGTTCATTTCAATTTCTGCTGCTAGATCAGCTTCAATACACCCTAACATTCTTCAACTGATCATCCATCACCAAACACAGCACAGTACCTACCAGGCCCAACGTTAAAGCTATAAAATGAGGTAAGCCCTACTCTCGAAGACCTTGTAGACTAGAGGAAGAGACCACCTTGTCAACAAACATGTTTCTAGGTCCCTAGAAACAGTTACAAATACAACACAATATTAAAGCTCATAAATACCAAAAAAGAGATACTCAGTATTACAAAAGCATAAAATTTTTTATAAGAGTACTACCTGGTACAATTAAGGATAGCAGTACAAAAAAAGGACAAACTAGCTAGAAAGCAGTTTACAAAAGCTCATATATTTTGTTTTTAGGATATCAAATGCATAGTAACCAATTTACTATGCTTTGTTGAATTGCATCTTAATCAGAATTATATTGGACAAAAGTTTAGTTTGAAAAAGTGTACTCCCTCGGAATATCTTCAAAGCTTTCCCTCATTACCTCAATGCACAAATATCTCTACCCACTACCCATCTGTTCTTCCTCTCCACTACTCAACTATCCTAGCACTTTGTCTTAGTTGACAGTCATTAAAATATGTAACGTGTGTTCTACATTTTGAAGAACTTATAAAAGATACGGGAATGATTATAAGGCCCTACCTCCCATATTCCTTAAGAATTGTTTCCCTTAACCCCTACTGTGACTTGCAGAGTAGATGCTCAATTGAGTATATGATATAAAAAAAATCTCTGGTGACACATTAGAATTACATATTACATTAATATTACATATCTCATAAAAGCTAAATTACAAACAGTTCTTCAGCATTATAAGCTACACACAAAGAAGTGATAATGCAGTGATTATGAGCAAATAATTCTTCAGCATTACCACTTACACATGAAGAAATGACAGAGTGTAGTTGTTAACAGCACAGACACAGAAGACAAACTGACATCTAATCCAGACCTGTCACTTAATTAACTATATGACTTTGAGCAAACTACATAAGGTCTCAGCGTCTCAATTTTCTCAACTACAAAATAGGGATAAAGTACTATCTCCTAGCTCACTGTGAGAGTAAGTGAGTTAGTATAAAGCTTGTACCAGGACTTGGCTTGATAAGCACTAGACTTAAAAGTAACAGTATGCTAGTAGCAAGGCTGGTATCACCGTCATTAGAAAACTTGGGTATTTTTAAACCAGAAATACAAATGGTAACACTTGTCATCTGTGTGCCTCCTTATAGTTACAAAGTTCTTTAATAGAAAGTGCAGACCAGGAATGTAAGGAATAAGAGCACTAAGTTCCATTTTGGGCAGTTGGATACAGTTTTTAATACTGGCTCTGTCACTGGCCAGCTGTATCTACAACTAAGTAACTACAGACAAATTATCGCAACTTTCTAAGCCTCTATTTCCTGATTTGTAAAATTTGACAAGTCACCTATATCCCAGGAATGTCCAGAGGACTGAGGAGTCAAGGTATGGAAAACAAGCACACACAGTGCCTTGCACACAAGCAAGCTCACATCGGTTCCTTCTCCCCTTCCCCACATCTCTAATGGAGTATCTTATTAAATCCTCATCTCACCACTATGAAGTTCATATTAGGTTGAAACATAAAAAACAGCAGAATATTAGCAATTTCAACCTAACAGTATTTCCACTGACAAATGGAGAAAATAAGCTCAAATAGGTTAAATGTTTTACTCAAGGTTTTATGCACAGTAAGTGATGGAACTGAACATTAAATAATTTTTCATTCAGCCAGCTCACTAATTTGTTCACTGACTCCTGCTGAGGGGGGAAAAAAGTATACTAACTACTATAATGCATATAAAACTACTGTAATCTACAAGGTATTTTTTCCTGCCATGTTTAAAAAATGAGGGGGTGAAACAGATTTCTAAGAACATTTCCATTTTAAAAATTATTTGCAGAGGATGTGTGTGTTGGGAGAGGATGAGGGTTTACACAAAATCAAAGGTAAAGAATATTAAAGGAAGCATATGGATAATTACACTAATTCAAAAAGTACAATAAGATCTATTCAGAAAACCCACAAAGCAGCTAAACATTAAATGGCCATCCTGGTGAAAGGTTACAAGTATTCAATACCACAGATGAGTTGTCTGCCAAACACGGAAGGAAGAGTTATATTAAACACTTTGGTTCACAAAGGTATACATTAATATATAACATTACTGTAATGGAAAAAAATGAAAGGCTTTTCCTTCAATAGTTAAAAAATGGACTACTTAACTGTATAACTGTTTATTTCTGTAAATTCCACAAGGGCTTTAGGATTAGATCACATAAGCCATATCTAGAATACAATGTCCAAACACGAAAAGTCCTATCAAAATGCACAGTACTAGTAAATAAATAACAAATGGTAACAGTACAAGGCCCCATAAAACTGGTGAAATATTTAACAGTATCAAATATTTACTACGATTAGTCTACAACCCTATTCTGCCTCTTTTCTCCTTGATTTGTCATTCACCACTGGGGGGTAAAAAAAAAACCTTCATGAACAACAAAATGAGAAAAAGGATAATGAACAAGAACTGGGTCTTTCAATTGATTTACAATGAAACAGTTTTGTTGTAATCCTCTTACGGGCCCCTCCTCCAATTATGCAATCATTCCACTGCAAGAGATTACAAGGCTTTTAACCCGACACTGAAAGGAAGGAGTTGGGGTGAAACAGGAGAGTGTATAACAGGTAGCCTCCGAACAAGCAACATTTCCATGAAACTAAATTGCCTCTCAGTAATCAGTACTAACTCAGCGCTCTTGTCTTTCAAGACCTTACCCTTTAGCCATTGCAGATATATCTTTTTTTAATCCCATAACAACCGGCAACTGTTTACATGCTGCGGCTTCCACCCAGCATCATCACTTCTGGAGCCAGGAAGCTCGCGCTTCCCCGGGCGGTCGCTGCGAGTTGTGGACGCTAGGAGGGCAGAGCCGTGCAATCCCACCCGTGCAGCTCGTCTCAACTCCCCCGAACACAAGTCTGGCTGCCAGGAGCTGCCTCTTCGGACGCGACTCCGGGCGCCTGCCCGGAATTTCCCACCAGGTTTCACCGAAACCTCCCGAGGGTGACCTCTACGCCTCGGCACGGTGCCTCACGCGTCGTTTCCTAAGACAGGGGCACGAAAACACCCCAGGTCCACAGCTATTGCCCCGTCCACAGCCCTGCCGCGCGGCGCCCGGTGTTGTGAGCGGCTTCCGACTTGTTCGGGAACTCCGTCTTCATCCCCCTCGCGACCCGGCCCTCCGCTCCCGGC
>NW_012101687.1:4891643-4930514 GCF_000951045.1 Mandrillus leucophaeus | reverse complement strand
CTCGTCGCAGGTGTCACGGGCCTGGCCCCAGGTTCCTCCGCGGGCGGTTTCCCTGGGAACAAGGGCGAGCCCGAGCTGCGCTGTTTCCCGGGGCCCGAGAGGCCGCCTCAGGTTGACTTCAGGCATGTTGGGCTCTCCAGGAGGGAGAAGAGGCACCTTCGCCGTGAGTTGAGGACTCCTAGAACCAACCTGAGACTCCGCGGCCATATACATCTTACGACGTGTGTGTGTGGCGGGGGATGGGAGGGGAGGAATCCTGTAGAACCCAGATCCCATCATTCAAGCAACTGCCAGAGCGTTCGAGAATGTCACGCCTGCACCTGTCTTCTCTTATCTTTTGTGCCAACTGTTTTATCAAACTTCCACCCCACTTTAAGTCTTCCAGGTAGGAAAAATACAGAAAGAGCCAAGATCCCCAAAATCGGAAAAAATAAAGAGGCAGTCATAGTATGTGTCTCTATGTTTAGCAAAAGAGAAACGTGCAATTTATGTGATACACATATTGAATAGAACCATCATTCTGGGTATTAATCTCATCTATTAGAGGCAGTAAAGAAAAGTAGACTATGTGTATGGCTGTTGGAGTCAGAATTACTGGGTTTGAGCCTGCCACTTGCTAGCTGAGTGACCTTAGGCAAATGAATCTCTAGCCCCAATTTTCTCATCAGTGAATGAGTATACAAGAACCTGCCTCGCTAAGTCATTGAGAGTTTAAATGACTTACTTCATGTAAACACTTTGCATACTTCATGACACAGGGTGCCTGATGAATATTAGCTATTGTTGTTATACCATTATAACTATTATCATGCATCTGTAATCCAGAAACCTAGAAAGTCAGTTTTTCTTATTTTATACCCCATCACCAATGTATCACCAAGTCTTATTCATCCTAATTTCTAAATAATTCTTAAATCTATCTTATCTGATATTCATTGCCACTAGAAATGACCTTTCTTATTAATAGACTCCTAACTATTCTCCCTTATATCACGTAGCTAGTCATTCATTCATCAAACATTTTATTGCACTCCATCTGTGTGCTTCCTGTTAGACATAGGGACAGAGAAACCATTACAAAGTCCCCACCATTCACGGACTCAAACATATATAGGGAGACAAGTATGTCAGTAATAGCTACATGAAATGAATAAATTAAATATACAGCAAACCACTTGGGCTCCCCAGTCTTGCTGTACTCACAACCCTGTATTTCCATATGCTGTTTCTTTTTATGTCTTGATCTCCTACCTTTTCCTTGCCTTGCTAGTTATTTGTTATTCATTATTTATCCTAGACATCAATTCCCCTGTGAACCCTTCCCTGTTGGCCACTCAGCCCTATCCCAGCCACTCCGGTATGGGCTAAGTGCCCCTACCAGTGCTTCCATAACACCGTATCTCTTTGTAATACTTAATCACATAGAGTTATAATTGTAGCTGTATTTCTCCATTTTCCTAGACTGTGAGCTTCTTGAGAACAGGCACAAGGTCTGACATGCAGTGGGACTGACTCAGTAAATGCAGAATGAGTGAATGGTATGCATGCAGAGTGCAGTCTTGGTGTGTGAATGTTTAGAGGATAAGTCCTATGATATATTCTACATAAGACCTAAGACATCGTGATCTACAGGAAATAGTAAACAGTAACCATATGCCTGAGTCCTGTGTTGGTCCATTTACAAATCACCTACCATCCATGAGGCTTTTTGAAATATACTGAAAGATGTTCCTCTTGAGTACGTAACCTGTTAGCACTGTTTGAGAAGAGTGACATAGATTGTTACCTGTAATAATACTTCAGTGTTCTTGCAGCACAGAGACCAAGATACATTACAGAATGTTAGACACTCAGAATCTCAGCCTACAAAGTATGTAAAAACTGTGAGCATCTTAAGTTTGATAGCTTACCCACATATGAAAAGGACAGCTATTTCACAAAATTTAAAAATGTGAAAGATCTGGACAGGCACGGTGGCTCATGCCTGTAATCCTAGCACTTTGGGAGGCCAAGGTGGGCAGATCACTTGCGGTAAGGAATTCAAGACCAGCCTGGCCAATGTGGTGAATCCCCATCTCTACCAAAAAACAAAATACGAAAATTAGCTGTGCATGGTGGCGCACGCCTGTAGTCCCAGCTACTTGGAAGACTGAGGTGGGAGAATCACTTGAACCCAGGAGGCGGGGGTTGCAGTGAGCTGAGATGGCGCCACTGCACTCCAGCCTGGGTGAGTGAGACCCTGTCTCAAAAGAACAAAACAAAAGGCCACGTGCAGTGGCTCACGCCTGTAATCACAGCACTTTGGGAGGCTGAGGTGGGCAGATCACCTGAGGTCAGGAGTTCAAGACTAGCCTGGCCAACAGGGTGAAACCCCATCTCTACCAAAAATATAAAAAATTACCGGGAGTGGTGGCCAGAGCCTATAATCCCAGCTACTTGGGAGGCTGAGACAGAAGAATCACTTGAACCTTGAATCACTTGAACTCGGGAGGTAGAGGTTGCCTCGAGCCAATCGCACCATTGCACTCCAGCCTGGGCGACGAGTGAGACTCCATCTTAGTGAGACTCCATCTCAAAAAGAAAAAAAGTGAAAGATTTTATAGTGTGCTCAAGATTGCCTTTTTCTCTTTATGTTTTTCTCTTTGTTTTTTAAAAGTGTAAATTATAAAATTAATGTCAATTATAACATAAAATAACCTTGTTTTTTTATCTTAAGACTTTCTCATTTATACTTTGGGCCAGAAAAAAAGGAGATGAGTGCAAAGATACAGAAATTTTATAGTCGAACAAACCATTCTAAGGTTGTTACCCTTAGTTATAACTTTTATTACTTGTTTGCCTCCGTTTTGTTTTCAGAGTTAAGAAAATGTGTATTTTCATGGTATTTTCCAGTTGCAAACTGACTTCATATTAATGATTATGTGAGTCTTGTACAAAAAAAAAATTTGATGCAGGTGGAAAGGTAGTTATTCTTCATTTTTGTGGATGGGGAGCTTAGGCCACCAGAGTTAGGGCCCTGGTGTTTGGAATGCAGGTGAGTATCTTGTAAGTGAATGAAGTGAAAGCATATTGAAGTTTTGTGTCCAGTAGTATGGCAGACTAGAGACTCTGGCTGATTCTCAAACCAAAAGCAACTCAAAAGTGCTGAATAAAACATATAAAACATCTTATCAAACATATCAAAGAGCTGGCAAGAATTATAAGAAACCCTGAAGGGCACAAACTAGGTATAAGTGAGAACCCAGACTGGTAAATAATAACAATGCAAAAATGAAATGGGAAAAAAAGACAGTTATGGGGAAAATGTACCAAAAGTAATTAATCTATCATTTCCTTGCCTGCCAAAATAGCTACTGAGTGCCAGTGCTTGTGTTCTTATAAAAACTGGCTTTTGCAACTCCTGTACAAAAGCAGAGCAATCTCAAAAGTGTCTGTCATTATATTAATTATGGACAACCCTGTATTTCAGGCCCCCTTTCTGATGTTGGAATAAATGACTGGGAAAAATTGGAAAGCTGAGAGAAAGGGTTTAACAGAGAGCTTAGACTCTGAAAAATATGATTCCCCCCTTCAAAAGAATCACTTTAACAAGCCACATATATATAACAAAACGTTTTGAGAATTGACTTTAGATCCAGTTTATCTCACACACAAATTGCCATCCATCAAACAAATATTTGTTTGTTGCTTCTCTGTGCTAACCATGTAAGTAATTTTCAGTAAGAAGGAAGAGAAGGAGAGATGAGACACAATGAGAGGGCTTCCTGGCCTCCCCTTACTTTTTAATACCAGCTACCAATCTATTAGTGAAGCTTCCTTCATCCCTTCCCATAGGTTCTGTGAGAAATCCTTCTGTCCTTAAAATAGTTCTCCCTTTTTGCTTTATATAGCTTTGAATGATTCCTACTACTGCCACCAGAAAATTATCCTAAACAATATATTTTCATACAGGGATTAGTTTCTGTAACAGCTAAAAACCTCAAAGTAACAGTAGCTTAAAGAAAATAAAATGTATTACTCTCACGTCAGTGCAGGTGACTCTCTAATCAGCAGATCCATGGGCTCCTTCCATCGTGTGGCTTTACCATCCTGAAAAGCAGCTTCTACCTTATGATCCGTCATGGCTGCTGAAGCTCCTTACATCCTTTTTCCAGTGAGCATAAAGGAGGTAGGGGCAGAAAGGAACACGCCTCTATTCTAGGCCACTTGCAGAAGTTGTAAACATCACTACACTGTACTCTCTCGGTCAAGTGTAGTCTCTATTGGGTAGCCATGGCCCAGCTAAAAATCAATGGTTCTAACACTAATGAAGAAGGGGAGAACATATATTAAAGAGAACTAGCAGTCTCTACTTCATCACCTGAGATGAGGCTTAGGATGAGAGAAATGGTGATGGGGTGGAACATACAAATAGAACAAAGGCAGTGCTAGGAAAACATGCAGTGTATTCAGAGATGGTAAGCAATGCAGCTTAATTGGCTCATGGAACAAGTGCAGGTGGATAGATAAGCCTGGAAAGACATGCAGGAGCCAGATTGTGGAAAGATCATAAATGCCAGACTGAAGAATATAGAATTTGATAGAAGAAGGTTTCTGAAAGATTTTTGAGCTGGAGAGTAAAATGATCAAAACAATGCTTTAGGAAGACTTGTGTTGGCAATGCCTAGAATACATTTGAGGAAAGAATGACTACAGGCAAGGAAATTAGATAGGAAGCTACAATGAGATAGTGCCTATACTTCATGAAAACAGAGAAGAGGAAACATTTCAAAGGATGTTGTCTAATGCAGCAAGTGATTAGATGTCCCACACCTCTCTCATGCGTGCGCACACACACACACAGAGCTTACTTACTCAGCATCCATTATACCTTTTTGAGATCAGCACGTTGATGTTACTTGGAGAAGCATCTTTCCACCATATTCAGTTCACATGATTCCAGTGGAACTGAATTCCCCCAACTCCAGGGGGGAATATGTGATGCAGGCTTGACCATTCAGAGAATACACCTAGTCTCTGTGATGGATTCAGTGATAAGCAAATGACTCAAAAGTCAGTTCTGGGACTTTTGGGTTAACATTGGGAAAAATGAATCTCTCTATATGGATTGCTGAGATCAAATGTAAGCTGCTGGCAACAATCTTGCCCCCATTGGAGAATATGCCTAAAAATGGAACTAACATGGAGAAGGCAGATCTGAGAGAAAAGAAAACCAAGTGTGAGTCCTCATGACATCATTTTACTTCCTGGATCAACCTGTGACTGAAACCGGAGACCCTGGACTTTTTAGTTACCTGAACCAGTAATTTTCTCTTTGCTTATGCCAGATTATGTTGGGTTTTCTGCCACTAGCAACTGAATATACAGAAATAATGGTGAGAAAGGAATCAATGAGAATTCCAAGTTTTAAAGACAGTATCATCTACCTTTGCCATATATAATATTAATCAGTTTAGCTCTGATCAATTTTATCTGTTCCAAAAAATCCAATCTACATTCAAAGAGAGGGTGTTTGGGGCCGGGCGTGGTGGCTCACATCTGTAATCCCAGCGCTTTGGGAGGCTGAGTTGGGCAGATCACCTGAGGTCTGGCGTTCAAGACCAGCCTGGCCAACATGGTGAAACCCTGTCTCTACTAAAATTATAAAAATTAGCTGGGCATGGTGGTGGGTACATGTAATCCCAGCTACTAGGGAGGCTGAGGCAGGAGAATTGCTTGAACCCAGGAGGTGGAGGTTGCAGTGAACCAAGATTGGGCCATTGCACTCTAGCCTGGGCAACAGAATGAGACTGCATCTCAAAAAAAAAAGAAAAAAGAGAAAGAAACAAAAGGTGTTCATTATGATTGGGAATGTTCACAGTAATGCCGTGAAAACTCTGAAAATAATCAGACTCATAGATGATTGGAGTTAGAAGAGACCTTTAAGTCATCTCCCATCACCATCTATTTTCACAAATGAGAAAGCTGAGACCCCGGAAGAGGAAGTGATTTTATCCAAGGTCACAGAGCTTAAATGTCCCAAAGTTGAGTCTTGAACCCAGGTCTTTGGAATACTCATCTATATATTTCCATTGTATCATCCTGAACTTCAAAACAGGACATCTAAAAAATGTTGTTGAGTACATTCGAAATACATATAACACAAATACAGACAACTTCCCGTGAAGCAACTATTTTGAAAAGACTATTTATTTTGAAAGCATGGGAGTGGCAGCAATGTTCACCACATTCTTGTGAGGATAGATGGTCTTCTGCACAGTGTTGCTGTGACTCATGCCATTGTACATTAAGTGAAACCAACCATGCTGTATTAACCACTAATAACTGGACCTAGATAGATACCTGAGCCAAAAGCAACCCTGTGTGGCTAGATTGAAGATGAGAAAGGTCAAACTTTTGAAGTGGCATGAAGCTCTCCCCAGTAGGGATCCTCCATTCTGTCAAGGGAAATCAACCCAGTCAGTCCCCCTCCCTTTGCAAATATGAATGCTAAGTATGCACACAGAGGGTGGTCATTCAAGTTCAACTGGTAAGCCAAATCAAGATAAACTCTTCTTCATTAGGCTTACTACATCCTCATTATAGAAATACTGGGATCCACATATCCTGTAATACCTAATCTCTATATTTTTGCAATAATTATGCATGAATTCCTTTACTTATTGAGTGTCCTTTACATGCCAGATACTTTTCAGCTACTTGGAAAATGACAGAGAATAAAATAATGTCCCTGCTTTAATAGCTTTTACATTCTAATGGAAGAGACAGTACAGATGTAAGTATATAACATAATGTCGAGTAATAATATGTGTGTGTTATGAAGAAAAATAAAGTAGGACTCATTACTTCATGAGAACTTTATCACATAGCCAAACATGGCTATAAGGGAAGACAGAAAACGTGGTCTCTATGTCAGCAGTCATCTGCCCGGGAAAAAGAACTAGCAGTCTGCCCCAAAAATAAAATTAAATTAAATTAAATTAAATTAAAATTTAAAAAGTACGAGTAGAAACAGGGAAGAAGTTACACTTTGATGTATCTAACACATCCACAAATTAATGAACAATTCATCTCTTGTTTAAATTAACCATAAGGTAGTATTTGCCTGGTTATTCACATAAACACATAGATAACTTGTATTTCTTGAGTTACTTTGGGGGAGTCTTGTCTCTCAGTGTTTGCCCAATTTTGATGCTGTCATTCATCAGTTATTTATTGTGTGTCATTAGTGGGCTAAGTAATATCCAATTAAACAGATGACAGAACATTTCTGAGGCAGAAAGAAAAGTTTCTCTATTCTCCAAGGAAAATATCCCTGCCTCGGTACCCCTTCTATTGCTGCATATTTTATCTCAGCCAGTGTTTTTTTTTTATTTTTTAAAGCGACAGATAAAATTGTATGTATTTACTGTGTACCCTCAGCCAGTCTTATTTATAAAAACAATATCTACTCCGTTTCCTATACCAAGCGTTCTCACATAAATACCCATGCCCTTGTAAGTCATTCAGTTATTTATTGAGTGACTACTATGTAAAATATGCAGTTGGTGAACCACTAGCATCAGAATCACCTGAGATGCTTGTTTAACTCAGGCTTTATGAATCAGAAGCTTTAAGAATTAGGCCTGTCTGAAATTTCTCAACAAACATTAGAAGCAATTTTTATGACACTTTAGGAATCAACAGTAAAGAATGCATGGTACACAGTAAAGCAGAAAATTCTCCAAACTACAATCTAGCTGAGTTAACATAATATATACATAAAACAGTGATTTAAAAAATGTATCCAGAGAGTAAAGCTAGCATCCTCTATTCTTCCACCTCTCAGAAATTACTCAGTAACAAGGATAATGACTATAATACAAAATTCATTTTCATTGAAAACAGTAGATACCTGAAACCCTGAACTACAAGATATGTGAAATACAGTGAAAGGCAGAAATACTTTGATAAAAGATGTAAATGCCTGCAGACTGCAGAAGACGTCATCAACATCAACAAAGCACACTTCACAAAAGTAAGTGACTTACCCTAGAGACAAAACCAACAATCTTTCATTTGAAATAAAGGAATCAAGTATGTGGACAGGCAGCAGTGTCTTCCTTCAACCTGGTTGATTATAAAAGAGAAGGTGATAAGGCACCATTGGAAGAAGAATCATTCAGACATACCACATATGCAGAAGCATTGTGTTGGTGAGGCAAAATGGAAAAAATATATATAGACTGCGATGTGAGCAGCCCTGTGATTGCCAGTTTCTCTTAGTTAAAAGTAGAAGCCAAAGGAACTCATCTACACAACCTCTGTGTCATAAGCAGAATTCCTACTAGGCTGAAACATGGTCCAGGCCTCTCAGCACAAACCTTCTGCAGTTAGCATTTCTTGGAAAACCTCTCCTCCAAACATGAACAGCCAATCAAAAAGTAATCAATCATCCAGGCACGGTGGTGCAGGCCTGTAGTCCCAGCTACTTGGGAGGCTGAGGCAGGGGATCTCTTGAGCCCAGGAGTTCGAGGCTAGCTTGGGCAACATAGTAAGGTTCTCTCTAAATTTTTTTTTAATTTTAAAAGTATGTATATAAAACCCATACACATTTTACAAAAATATATGTAAACAAAAAGATACATATTTAATGCATTTGTATGACTGCTTATCCAGGGGAGGATAAGAATAGGAATAAAAAGGAAACCATAAATAAATAAAACTAGCCTTCCATGAATCAATTATGATAATGTGGCATGAACTAATAAGTATGACTAACTCAACTTTCTTAAGTCCCTTCACTGGAAATTTTTTTTAAAAGCAGCAGAACCACAAAAGGAACTTAAATATGAATTGAAAAAGTGAGAGAAAAAAATAACTATTTAAAAAATGAAGACAAAATTAACACAAACTTGGAATAAACACTTGTTAAGGGGAAAAAAAAAGCAAAATAAAAAATGTTTTAAGAATCACAAAATACCAGATTGAGAAAAGCAAGTTAAATGAAATGAAAATGAAAAAAACGATTAGAGAGAAAATTATGTAAATGGAAAGAAACAAAAGAAATCCAATATGTACATAATCTAACCAAAGAATCTAGAAGTTGGAACAGGAAAAAAAAAAAAAGCAGATAAACATTTTGAGACACTTTCAGAAGTAAGAGACCTAAATCTATAGATTGAAAGAGCATACCATATCCCAAATAAAAAAATGACAAGAATAATCAAACTGGGCCGGGCGCGGTGGCTCAAGCCTGTAATCCCAGCACTTTGGGAGGCCGAGACGGGCGGATCACGAGGTCAGGAGATCGAGACCATCCTGGCTAGCACGGTGAAACCCCGTCTCTACTAAAAAATACAAAAAACTAGCCGGGCGAGGTGGCGGGCGCCTGTAGTCCCAGCTACTCGGGAGGCTGAGGCAGAAGAATGGCGTAAACCCGGGAGGCGGAGCTTGCAGTGAGCTGAGATCCGGCCACTGCACTCCCGCCTGGGCGACAGAGCGAGACTCCGTCTCAAAAAAAAAAAAGAATAATCAAACTAAGACCTAGTCTAGCATAGCTACTGGATTTCCAAGAGAATGAAAGAATCTTTTGGGCATCCAGAGCAAAATGATCAAGACATCTATAAGGGGGAAAAATTAAAATGTAATTCTAAAGATTTCATACCCAAGGATTTCATACCAGAGTAACTTATTCAAATAAAAATATAATGAACACTTTTGAACATGCAAGCAGTATGGTTTTCATATTGCCGTTTTTTATAGGATATTCCTAGAGAATGAATTTAGAACTATGAGCAGTGGGAGGAGACTGGTAGCAATCATTAAATCCATTTATCTATAGAAGCAAATCTAAAATAATGTTGAGAATTATGGTCATAGAACAGAAAGTAACTGCTGTAAGTCTTGACAATATCACAATGAAATAACCAACAAAAGCTGAAAGAGAAAAGAAAAAAGGTAAACACTACAAAAATAATACAATTAGGGGGTGAAGAGGCGAGGAACAGGAAACATACTGCTCAACGCTTTCAATAATGTATAAAAAATAGTTTCAAAGTTATTAAGATGACCACTGGAACAAAAATGCAAACCTTTCAAGTTAAAAAAACATGCATACACAAAGAATATATATACAGGCCATATAGTGAAAAATAAATAAATGAGCACTACAAACAAAGCCTAACAAAAAAACAAAAGATAGGTAAAGTAAAATCAAACATGACATGACGTTCTTTTCAATAAGCACTGAAAATTTTCAATTAATTTTCTCAATTGGGATATCAGGGCAAATCTCAACCTTGTGCTATATACCTAAGACACAGTGAAAACAAAATGATTTAGAAAGGTAGAAGATAAAAAGATAGGTGAAGGCATACCCAGTAAATTAAAACCAAGATCAAGATTTTATCTCAAAGTTAAATTCAAGGAAAAAGTATTAAATGAGACAAAGATAGGTACTTTATAAAACATGAGATGCTAAATTAAGATTTCACACTTATGAATATCAATGTACCAAATAACATAGAATTAAAATTTATAAAGTAAAACTACATCAAATTCAATGAGAAATCCACAGAAAACATGACTAGTTAATTTATCTCATCCAGAACAGATCAAGTGGTCAAAAATTAAGTAAGGATATAGAAGACCTAAATAACATAATTAGCAAAGTAGATTGTATATGTACATTTATGTATTTATAAATGTATATAAATATGTGAGTGAAAATAATACATTTTCTTTTCATGTACCATAGACTAGTCACAAACATTGATTAAGTATCTAAAGGTGCTTCAGATAGACCTAAAAAGTTTGTCTCTAATGGACAAGGGAAATGTTCCTTTATTCTCAGCCCCCTTTATTATTTTTTATTTTTTTAATTCTGCTCTTTTTTTGAAAATGTAAGTGAGTACAAATGAAGAAAAAGAGTGAAATAAGATTGTACACACTCATTTTCACTTTTAACAATTATCAATGAAGTACCAATCTGTTTCATCTATACCTCCAACAACTTCTTGCCATCCTGCATTTTATATTTAGTTTCTTTATTAACTTTATTAAGGTATAATTTACATACCATGAAATTCACTCATTATAAGTATATGAATCAATAATTATTAGTAAATGTATGTGCAACCACACTACATTCCAGTTTAAGAACATTTCCATTATCCCCAAAAGATCCTTCATGTCCATTTGCAATAATTTTACTCTTAACCCCAGTTCTAGGCAACCGCTGATCTGCCTTCTGTCTATATGTTTGCTTTTTCTCTCAACTCCTTTTAACTACAGCTGGCTTCTCTTTTGTTTCATCTGCATTTTGAACTTCCAGCTTGGAAAAAAAAAAAGTTTGAAAACCATTATGACATACACTTACTTAAATAACAATGTAAAAATATATTTTATTTTAAATTTAAGATGTACGTCCCATGTGCAAAATATATGGAATGGAATGCTCCAAAGCAGCAGTATCCAGTACGTGATCTAACTGATCCTGGTTAAGTAGAACACAGAAACTTTGCAAAGACTATCTCAAAAAGGAATTTGAGAAGTTTGGTCTAAACGTGGATGTTTATTGTATGTGCGGTACCTACAGTGAAAGAGGGGAGAAATGCTTTAATACTAATTCAAGCATTAAAGTGGTCTGATGCTCCTTGCATCGTTCATCGGGTGTGTTTTTGATTTGATCTTTGAAAGAAAGCTTTTCCTGGTCTAAGAATAGAAATTATCATGGTTGCCAACATTCTTCATGCCTGTACTCCTAATCATCATCGGTTTGGGCAAAGACAAAACAGCGTATGTAGTCTGGGTTTATTTTAATGCAGTCAGAAGTGTAGGTTATGGGTACTTGTTAAAGAGATGTTTTGAGGTCAAGAACCTTGGGGAATTAAAGAGCTCTCACTGGCCCAACTTATTCAACATTCAGGGGCCCAAGAGATTGTGCTTTCCTGTTGTTCTAATGAAACATCTTAATATACTGAACTTGCAACCACAGGGGAAAGGAAGGGCTTTTGTTTCAGAAAGTAAACATCTCAGGCATAAACCAGGCATACGAGTTGAGCTCAGGTCAACTGCCTTGAGCTTAATGGAATTACAGATTTTGAGGAGTTGCTGTACTATTTTGGTAGAAATAAAGTCCAAATTTTAGAAGACATATTCTGATGAACATGAATCATACTTCAAGTTTCTGCAGCTGCTTTTGGTGTGCAAACCCCAAGATGTGTTTGAATTACCAAGTGTCTCCCCTATCTGTGCAGCTTGATTGCAAGAGGAATTTAATTTCACAGACCTGAAAGGGAAACTTGCTATCAAAAAAGACAACATTTAATTAGAATTTGAGTAGTGGTATATGAATCACAAAATTATCTTAAATTTTATTCTTCCATGAAACTACTGAAATCCAGACTGATGGCAATCATACCATCAGAAACAAAAATTTGGAGTAGAAATTCAGCTATATACTGCTTGTATACAGTCTAGACGGTTCAAGAATTGTTTAGTCACGTATACAACTGGATTATCATTGACATAATCAAAATTAATTAACAAGTTTCTGTTTCAGGTAAGTATCTTTCAGGACCAAAAATACTCTGACATCATCCCTGTGTGAAATTATTCTTGCCAGACAAGCAGGAACTTTTGGCCACAAGAAATGGGCATCTGTCCCCAATTCAATGCTAGCAATGCCAGCTTAGGGCCCAGATGATTCAGGTAATTGTAGAAACTGACCCTGAGGCAAAGAGTTGGAAACAGTGTTAGAAATATCTGAATATTGCTTAGGCTGATATTTTATAAGAAGTAAATGAACAATACATACTCTTAATTGGTCTGTCTCTTGGAGTCCTGAAATTTCCAGCATATTGCAATTATGAGGCTTTTTTTTTCTTTTTTTTCCGAGATGGAGTCTCACTCTGTCACCCAGGCTGGAGTGCAGTAGTGCAATCTCAGCTCACTGCAACCTCTGCCTCCTAAGTTCAAGCAATTCTCATGCCTCAGCCTCCTGAGTAGCTGGGATTACAGACATCGGCCACCATGCTCAGCTAATTTTTTGTATTTTTAGTAGAGACCGGGTTTCACCATATTGGACCAGGCTGGTCTCAAACTCCTGACCTAAGGTGATCTGCCCACCTCAGCCACCCAAAGTGCTAGGATTACAGACACGAGCCACCACTCCCAGCCCAGTTATTAGGCTTTAAGTAACATCTAGCCAAGAGATATGAGTCATACCTAGCTTTGGTAGGCTATATGTACGTTTTTATTAACAGAGTTGATTAGGAGAGAATTCAGGCCACATGCTTATAGATTTCTTATTATTCCTAAAATGTGAACATTACTATTCTAAAGAGTTGGAGAAGATTTCTGGCGTGAACATGAGTGGGTATATTAGTATTTTCTCTTTTCTATCTTTGAAAATCATTCCGGAGATAAAAGGATAAAAACACAAACCCCACCTTCCAAAATCTGCAAGCCCATTTTTTTTTTTCTTTTGCAGAGTATGACACAAATATACTGCCCAGGTTCTAAAACATGTATAAGAGTTGACAAAATCAGCTGAGGTTGAGCAGAAATTATATAGGAAAAAATAGGAAAAATGCAGAGACCAATCTCAGCTGCAAGAAGGCTCAGCTAGACACTGCAAGCAGAAGTATAACCCCTGAAGGTAAGAGACACATCCTGAGTTACGAAAACATTATCCTTGTTTACAAAAGTGGATGTGGGAACTGGGCAAACCATGCTGGCAACGAAAGTCCCGTATACCCAGTTTGATTCAAAAAGACAGTGCAAGTGAGACTACACAAAGAATCACACAGATAAGCCATATTCACAGGAAGCAGTCTGTTCATGTGGCAGCAGAGAAGTGAGTCTGCACTAAGTCAAAAACAGCTTCTTCCTAACCTTGCTGTCATACATACCAGAACTCTTGCAAATAGTTGGTCCAGGAAGACCCAGTTCACTCAGTGATAATAAATAGGAAAGGGAAAGGAAGTAGCACATCACCAATACAAAGAAACAATAACAAAATTTTAGAAAAAGGAGCAAAATCTAACAGATGAAGAATGCTTTACAAGTGAAATGGTAGCTCTGGCAGATGAAATTTTTAGAAATAAGTTTCCCCAAATTAGAGAAAAGAATGAGACCATAACCTCAATAAAAAGAAAATTATAAAACATAAATATAGGAATTTGAGGAAGATTTAGAGACATAGAAGGTGCTAAAATGCAACAGAAGAATTTAGAAAAGAAGTAGTAGAAAAAACAAAACCATCACAGAAATAAAGACAAAATTAGAAGGGAAGTGAAAAGAAAAGAAACATAAAGGAAGATAATAAGAATTATAGAGAAAAGAAATGAAAAAAAACAAGCAAAATGAAATGAAAAATAGAAAGGATTAGACACAAAATAATATATACAGAAAGCAGGCAAAGGAGGTTTAAAAAAAAAAAGAAACTTACAACTAGCGCCCCCAAGGAAAAGATCCAAAATAATGGAACAAACAAATACTTAAAGATATGAAAGATATGATTGAAGAAAACTTTTCTCAATCAAAAAAAAAAAAAAGTACACCTCTTTATTGAAAGGATGTAGTATATGCCAGGGACATTTTACCTGACATAATTACTGACTACAATGAAAAGGAAATAATCCTTTGGAGAGGTTACAGATAATCAATCAAATCCTTTGTAGAGGTTGCAGATAATCAAATCACTTATGAAGGGAAGTGCCATCCTGTCTTTAAATCTCCACACAACAACATCTGTTCCAAAAAGACATTAGAGCAATGTATACAAGATACTCAAGTAGAGAAAGTGGACACAAAGTCTTTATGTCTAGCAAAACTGTATTTCAAGTATAAAAACTACAGACAGAGTTTAAAATATGCAAAACTCAGCTAGCATTGTTTCTATTAGTCCTTCTTAAAAAAACTACTAAAGATGAACTTTAGGTAACAAAAGATAATTGGCAGAAGGCCAGTAAAAGGACTGCTTGTGAATGTTGTGTCATTAACAAATGATGTCTTTCCTTTGTGCCCTCTGGAATTCATCCATCAGCAGCCAAATCCCCTATATCCTTAGCCTCTTCTCTGAACATTTCATTCACCCTCTTGCTCTAGAAAACCAGCTCTCTCCTGAGGATATGCTTCCCCTGAAGCCATCTTACATAGTGGCTGCTTTTTTTCTTCCACTGTCCTTGTGCATCTGGGCCTACATTTGGGGAAGGCCACCTCTTTACTCCTCATTGCCACTTTCAGACTTTTCTCACTTGTCTCCCTAAAATTCTCCCAAGTTAAATCACATGTTATCAGATTAACTCACCCAAAAATGTTCATTTTTGCTGTCATCTATTGACACCTGGGTCAGTCTCTTTCATTTCTCAGTGCTATTAGCTCCAATCTGATAATCTCTCTGTTTAGTCGTAATTCTTAGTGATTTCAACAACTAAGGTAGGTGATCCTTCCAACACCATAGTTTGTCAGTTTTTTAAATTTCTTCACTCAAATGACCTTGTTCTCCACCATACCTCAGTCACTCACCCTATGGTCATGCTCTAGATTGTGTCATTATCAATAACGTAATTATCTTAGTTTCATCATTCTATTCCCTGACATCTCACTTTCTGTCTTTCCAATTTACTCCCTTTGACACCCCGTGATGGTTAATACTGAGTGTCAACTTGACTGGATTGAAGGACACAAAGTATTGACCCTGGGTGTGTCTGTGAGGGTTTTGCCAAAGGAAATCAACATTTGAGTCAGTGAACTGGGAAAAGCAGACTCACATTTAATCTGGGTGGGCACCATGTAATCAGCTGCCAGCAAGGCCAGAATATAAGCAGGCAGAAAAATGTGAAAAGAGAGACTGGCCTAGCCTCCCAGCCTACATCTTTCTCCCATGCTGGATGCTTCCTGCTCTCAAACATCAGAGTCCAGGTTCTTCAGTTTGGGAACTTGGACTGGCTCTCCCTGCTCCTCAGCCTACAGATGGCCTCTTGTGGGACCTTGTGATTGTGTGAGTTAATAATTAATAAACTCCCCTTTATCTATCTATCTATATCTATCGATCTATCGATCTATCGATCTATCTATCTATATTCCATTAGTTTTGTCCCTCTAGAGAACCCTGACTAATACACACCACAACAATCCTTTGAGCCCTAATTAAGGTTAAGGAGGAAAAGTGGCATATATACAAAGTTACTTCTTGCAGCATTGTCCCTGATAGAAATAACCAAATGTACATCTTAAAAGGCTAGGTTAAAAAATTATTTAAGGGCTGGGTGTGGTGGCTTACGCCTGTAATCCCATCACTTTGGGAGGCCAAGGTGGGTGGATCAGTTGAGGTCAGGAGTTCGAGACCAGCCTGGCCAACATGGTGAAACCTCATCTCCATTAAAAATACAAAAATTAGCCAGGTGTGGTGACAGGCGCCTGTAATCCTTGCTACTCGGGAGGCTGAGGTGGTAGAATCACTTGAACCCAGGAGGTGGAGGTTGCAGTGAGGCGAGATTGCACCATTGCACTCCAGCCTGGGTGACAGAGTGAGATTCTGTCTCAAAAAAAAAAAAAAAAAAAAAAAAAAAATTTAAGGAAGGGAGCAGTTACTTGAGCTAGGAAACAAAGAAGTATATGCAGAGGGCTGGTTGACAGGAGCTGTCACCTTCAGCCAGGAGGTACAGCCAGCCTGTGGTGGTGACACAGCAAGGCAGGAACCTTGGAAATAAATACCCAACCTCCCTCTTATCACTCTCTCTTGTTTTCTGCCATTGACTCAGAAACCGAATAATAGTTATTAAATTACCTTTTTTAGGTCACTTTGAGAAGATGAGGTATCGAACAGCCACTACTATTAAGCAAGGTACAAGTATCATAACACTAGTGCCATCTGAGAATCCATGTCAACCCTTAACTAAGGAAGAAGCTCCCAACCTGGGGATCTCTGGGTCCTTGAGGGCTCTTAAAGTAGTTATGGAGCTCATTGAACTATTTTCAACATTTCAAAAAGGTATCACGTAGCAATTGTACGCCCATCCTTGATAAAACAGCACAAGCAACTGAAATGTTATGTTTTCTGGCTTTGAATTGATGTAATAGGAACTCAATGCCGACCAGAACCGTGATAGGTGGTTTTATACAACTTTGATTAATAAAGAAAGGAGCATCATTTTAAAGAGAAATTACCCCAAGTGCAGATTCCAAGAATAGGGAAGTTCTAGGTCTTTCTCAATTTTAGACAGTCACTGAATCTGGGATGTACTGTTTATAATTTATAAAATTGTTCTACCACTAAAAGTCACAAAATATATTCCATTATTAGGATATCATAACTAAAAGATATATATTGCTATTTGTTTACCTGAAATTATTGACTGTGATAAATAATCAACAGTGTAACATGTTTATGTTAAAAACATTAAATTAGATCATGTAAAATAGAAACATATTGTTCTGGTTCTAAATTTAGTGGTCAGATTAGATTTTTTTTAAGAGTCTGGAAGCACTCTTTGGTTCACTTAACATTACTAGTCAAGCACCTTTCAGGGCTAGATTACATAGAATTTTGTCCTGTCTATTTGGTCTGATCAATTTTTAAACAGTTTCATGCAGAATTTGCCTTTTGTTTTATAGCAAAGTCTATGTTATTAGGCTTCTCTGATAAATAAATCAAAAGGGTACTAGAAGAAAGAATATTTTGTATTCTGTAAGACAATTACTATCTCAAGGGGTTAGTTGACTTTTAAAATAAAGTAACAGGGTTCATTAAAGTCAGGAAAATTTGCAGATTTCAGAAATACTATAGTTAAATATTTTAGGGTAATTGGGGAAAGGGTACCAGCGTGATCTTCAGAGGCTTAGCAGTGACTTGGAGACAGACAAGGAAGAGCTGCCTAGAAAATAGAAAATAGAAAAAGCAGATGGAATTCCTGTTCCTTCCCATAAGGGATCATTAAGTTCAAAACTGTCAAGATGTCAAAGCATTAACAAGATTAAAAACAAAAGATAAAAGGTTTTCCTCCAAAACAAGCCTGAAAATTGAGGTGCTTTTGATGTGGAAGACATGTAAAATTTCCCATGTGGTGGTGATTTTCTTATCAATGAACACTTGAAACCCCTTGTCAGGGAATGCAGTGTGACCTGTCTCCCAGGGTCTCACCTTTTAGCCATTGCCTGATTAATTTCATCTGCCTCCACGACAGGGCTCACAAAACCAGGCCGGGCAAAGTTTGATCCATAGAATTCTATTTTTCTATCCGTTCAAGACACTTACTCGCTAACAAAGTAACTCAAATGGAAAAGCTTTGGTAATATGCAAAAATAAAAATCAATCTCCTCTCACGGTTTGGAGCCTCATTAATTCGGGGCCATCATTAATGCAATCACAAGCATCAGATCGGTAAAGCTCCAGACAGGCATGGTGACTGATTTTAAATAAGATCTTTCTTTTCAAATGATTCTTGTATGTTAAAGCTGTCCTCCCCAAAGACTCGTACAATAATGTAGAACTTGGGGGACAACTGAATGTCCATCAGTAGGGAAATGGCAAAATAAATTACAGCATATCCATTCTCTTGAGTCTTAGGCATTTGTTAAAAAGGATAAGTTTGATCTCAAAATACTAACATAAAAAAATGGAGCTTTTCACAAATAAACAAATAGGACAGGAAAATACGATTCAATTTTGCAAAACAAGTGTATTGGATGCAATCTTTGTGCACCTCCTCAGATTTTCTCTACTGCCTCTCTTTTTCTGAAAGTAATCTCCACACCCCTGTTGCACCCCTACCACAACCACTGCCTTTAGTGGGCTCCCAGGGCTGGCCGGAGTTCGAATTGGAACCCTGAGCCTGCATGGCCCTTAGTCCTGACATGCTGAGCCCTATCAGCATTGGGTTGTCACTCTTTTTCTAGGTTTAGATGAAATGCTACCCTATGGAGCGAGTGGGGTGGGGGGCCAGGATTGGCTTCCTGAGTGTCTGCCAAGGGCTAGACATACAGGAAATCATCTTTTTAGGGAGTGAAATTTGGCCCATGGGATATGAGAGGCAAGAGGGTACCAAGGAGAAAAAAATCCCTCCCCTTTCTTCCTGCAGTGAGCTACTCTGAAGTGTGGTTTCTTGCAGCTTTTCCAGAGGTGTCCCGCCTGCTGAGTGGACGTGCCTGCTAAGCATCTGCTATGTCTTTGCCAGGCCCCTTGTGAAATGGTGCTCTTAAGACTTCTCAACAGAATATGACCAAAGAATTAAGGTTGGTGGTGGAAATAGCAGTTACAAGTGAGAGCTATCATTCTGTGACCTAGATCAAGGCCTTGTATCCAAAACTTGGGCTAAGCATCCTTTTAAGTAGCTCCAGAACTGCAATAACAAAACTTGTCCAACTTTAAATTACAGGCATGAATGGAGAACACAGGTGACACAGGCAAATGATGTTTACTTATGCAATAAGAATTATCCTGATACTTTGTTCCAGGAAATGTTCTAAGTGCTGGGAATTTAGCAGTGAAGAAAGAGGACAGAAGTCCTCACCCACATGTAGTTTATTTTCTAGAACTGGAGGGGAGTAGATTGGGAGAACAGTAACCAAGGGTATCAAAAATTCATTTTAGCCCTTAGTTTCCTAGCAAAGCCAGCTCTGAAAAAAACTTGTCAAAGCAAGAATTCTGTCATTTCCTTCCCTGGGGCTAAAAGTCTTTTGCATCATGTTTAGCAACTTTCCCACTTCCACTCCTCCCAAAGACTTACTCTGGGCTGTGTGTCTGGAGCCTCCTGGGAGAGAAGCATACCTTATCAATGTCACAGACCTCCATTTGAAAAGCTAGCAGATCCCAGTCAGGGGCATAAGCTAACTGCCAGAGCCAGGGCAAAGTGCAATGGGCCATCATTAATGCAGTCACAAGCATCATGTGGTGGTGCGTGTGTTGCTCATTGTGTTTCAAGGTTGTTAGCTCAGCTAATGTGTTTTTTATTTTAATAACTTCATAATACTAATAGTCTCTGATATTTGCAGGGTGCTTTTGTATTTACAGAGCTTTTTCACATATAGTAACCATTTTATTCATACTCCAACTCCCATGATATAGTCAGAACAGGTTTTATTTTCCTCTTTTTGCTACTGAAAAGATTGATGTCTGAGAAGTTACATCCTTTGCCCAGGGTCATCCAGCTAGGAAGAGCAGAGTCAATATGAGGATCCTTCTGACTTCTTAATAGTATTATTGCCTCTATACTTTTGGGGCTATTTCTCTCCAGATAGAATTTTAATTATTTTGATCACATTTAATTATAATAACACTGTGGGTAAAAATGCGGAGCTCCAGAGTGGGCTGGTGGAAAAGAACACTTGGGGCAGGTGTGTCTTTGGTATCTTAAATAAATTAGATAGACTTAGCCGGGCGAGGTGGCTCACGCCTGTAATCCTAGCACTTTGGGAGGCCGAGATGGGCGGGTCACGAGGTCAGGAGATCAAGACCATCCTGGTTAACACAGTGAAATCCCGTCTGTACTAAAAATACAAAAAAAAAAAAAATTTGCCGGGCATGGTGGCGGGCACTGCACTCCAGCCTGGGTGACGGAGTTCTTTTCCACCTTCAGGTAGAGCCAATGCTGTCAGAATCACTTTCAAGTAATAGACATATGACTGATTAGACTATGTAATACAGCCGTGGGCCAGTGTTTATAGGCAACTAGGGCACTTCTGGTACAGCTGCAGTTCTTTCTGTCTGCATGCTGGCTGTCAGGAGCCAGCTGTCCCCACCCTGCCCCCCTTCATCCCCACTCCAGATTCAGCATCCAGATCATACGATTTGCTCCTCCCCTTCCCCCCATGTCTGATATTGCTAGGGTGACCATGTAACTATTTTGCGGGAGAAAAAGGAGAAAAAGGAGACGCTATTGAATAATTACACCAGGACAACAGGTGTAAACCAGTACTCTACATTTCACCACCGAACAAGGGGTGAAAACTTTAAAAATAATAATACTAATAATAACTGATTACAAAAGAAGTCCTGAAAAGTTGCATGTTACGTAAATGAAATTTCAGATATATAGGAAAGCTAGCTAATTAAGGAAATTCTTAACTATAAATTCTTTGGAAACATAAGAAAAAAAGTTTCACAAAACACTTTACTATCTTTTATGTAAGGCTGTAAAGTTTAAATTTTCTATAACAGTTTCTTAATACATGCAATATATATTGGCTGCTGCTACACATAGTCGAATATTTAATTCTCACAGAAAGCCTGTGGAATGGTATGCCTTGTTAAGATATCATGCTAGAACACATACTACTGCCCACCCTACCAACAAAATCTTTATTCATATCATTTGCTTTGTTTTTTAATATTGTAAAATAATACATGCTCATTATAAAAAATTAGAAAAATATAGAAAAGTGGAAAACAAAATAAATCACCCTTAATCATCACGTCACCAATAACCATTAGCAACATTCTGATGTATTTTTTCAAATGTTTGTATTTGCACAACTATTTTGACTTAGCTGTGATCGTACTATATTTACTATCCTGCTTTTCACTTAAATTATATTACACACATTTTGCCATGCCATTATGAATTATTTATAAGCCTAATTTAAAATACCTGTACAGTAATCTATTATGTGGGAAACATAATAGATTTTACTTAACTTATCCCAGTTTGTAGGGCATTTGGGTTGTTTCCAACTTCTTATTATAAATAATGCCACAATGAAAACTTCATACTAAAAGCTCATTTGGTAGTTCATGTTATTTCTTGAAGGTAGATTTCAGAAACTGAAATTATCTTAAAGTAAGTGAACATATGTAAGGTTCTTGTTACATATTTAAAATTGCCTTCCAACAGGTTTTTCTTCAGTTTACATACACATCAAAAATAAATATGACTCTCACCAGCACTGAATATTTTCATATATGAAACATATGGTTTTTGTTTTGCATTTCTTTGATTTCTACAGAGGCCTAGCATTTTCCCATATACTGACTAACCTAACTGCATTTTCTATATTTTTGTTCATATTATTTGTACACCAGAGTTGTTACTAAAAGTACAAATTCTAAATATCTATAAAATTACCTTAAAGAGTTCTTCATGTTTTGACTTGATAAAAATTACAAGATCTGGCCGGGCACAGTGGCTCACACCTGTAATCCCAGTACTTTTGGGAGGCGGAGGCAGTTGGATCACCTGAGGTCAGGACCAGCCTGGCCAACATGATGAAACCCTATCTCTACTGAAAATACAAAAATTAGCCAGGCGTGGTGGTGTGCGCCTGTAATCACAGCTCCTCGGGAGGCTGAGGCAGAAGAATCACTCGAACCTGGGAAGCAGAGGTTGCAGTGAGCCAGGATCATGCCACTGCACTCTAGCCTGGGTGACAGAGCTAGACTCCATCTCAAAAAAAAAAAAAAAAAAATTACAAGATCTAATAAGAATTGTTACATGGATTAAGGAATGAGAAAAATACAGTTTTCCACATGACATTAATTTCCATCCTCATTGAGAATTGGTGAAACCCTGAGTCTTGGAGGCATCCAAGGCAATGTTCTTAGTCCCAGTCAGCGGGGGTCATATTCTGTATTCATAGTCTAAGTTTCCTGATTGCCTTCCTCTGTGTTTTAAAGTTTAGCTATTTCATGCCTCCTCTTGTAGAAGCTGAAGCAGATATTATTGCCATCTTAACAGGTAAGAAAATAAGGGTTCAGACAGGCATGTGACTTACACAAGGTCACACAGCTGGTAAAGAGTAGAACCCTTTCTGATTAAAAAAACCTCACGTTTATTCCACTGATATTCCACCTGAAGTCAGATGTTTAAGAACATTCAGGAAAAGGAGGAAGAAAGGGACCTGAAAAATTTATTAAAATAGCAGCCATGAAGTACTAGAGGTGCCTTAGCCAGACTGTACTGAGCAGTAGCAAGATAAAAAGCATTCATTTCATATGCTCCAGCTTTTACTTTCAATTTGTATAAAGATTCCTACTTTTCCACAGGCGGCTCTTTTAAGTATTATCTTACCCGAGAGGGAGTAGAGCACAGTGGATGCGTGTAGGCTCTGAAATCCATCTGCCTGAATTTTTAATCCTAGCTTTGCCATTTTGCTACCTGTTGTAACTTAGGAACATTACTCAAATGCTCTGTGCCCTCAGTTTCCTAAACAGTACAGAGAAAAAGTATAGTAATAATAGTACTTACCATATAGAGTTGTAGGGAAGAGTACATGAGTTAATACACGTAAAACACATGACATGGTGCCTAGCCTGTGGAAATATGCAAGTAAGGTTAGTTGTTGTTGCTGTCATTATACCATTATATGTATTGATTCATTTAACCTCATGACAACCCTATGATCCTGTGACAACCTTACTGTGATCCCCCTTTGACTAATGAGAAAACAGAAGTTACACTAATTCTAAAAACATAGCATAAGACACTATTCAAAACTAAAAGAGAATCTCTGACTGTAAGTGTGAACTAGATTTGAAAAACACAATACATCAATGAAATATAAAAAGTTAAGGGAAATAAGTTACATTTTGCATCAAAAACAAATTAAGTAACATGAGATGCTAACATAAAACTTTTTTGTCAGCACTGGATGTGCAAGAAATATTGTAGAGATTTTTAAATGTTTTTATTTGTATCATGAAGAATCCTTAGAAAAAAACTGTCTAACCCAGAAGTGTAGCAGGGATGCTGACAGATGTTACAGCCATCCTCCTTTGTACTGTTTAAATACCATGGATTCTATTCTTGATAGACTTGAATGCTTGATTTCAGATGTCTCTGACTCATATTTGTAAATAATTAATACACGTATTTAAAACATATTTTATGCATCAACACATACTTTCATTTTGAATGTAAAGTGCACACACCCCAAACATTTTCTTTAAAAAAAATCAATATTTATTGAGAATAACCATGAATCAAAATTCTACGGGAAATCAACATAACTAAAATAGTTGTATGAGTCCCGTCCTTAAGAAATAAGAATTTGGGAGAAATAGTTACACTCACCTTCTTCCTCTCATCCCCAGATACAGGAAAAGACCTTAACTGAGGGATGGTTTCGTGCTGTGTCCTCGGAACCCCAGGGCCTGGCTCACAGAGACAAGTGAGCAGTAGCTGAAGACTGTTGTATATGTGAAGACCAGAATTTACCAATGAATGACAATTTGAATGAGAAGCTTAGAAAAAGAGAAGATAGCAGTCAGCAAGGGAAGAAGATAAATAAAGACATGGGAAAAAATGAGAGGAATGAATATTGGCAGAGGACCAAATGGCATCAAACTCACAGCAGATAGGTTAGATTCACCTATTTCAAGAGGAAATTCTTTCTAGCATAAAGAAAAGACAAATATTTAAGGTGATGAATATCTCAACTACACTAATTTGATCTTTGACTCAAATTATATGAATGTATTAAATTATCACCTATACCCTGAAACTGTGCACATCTATTATGTATCAATAACTAATTTTTTTAAAAAAAGAAATGCTAGAACCGAAAAACTCTAAATAGAGAAATTTAAAAAGAAAATCAAGCTACTGAAGAGATCCCTGGGCTGTGATGGAAACAAATAAAATGGCTTATTTCTAAGGGCACTCAACTATTGAGTAAGTCTGAGCTGAAAGGTATAAAGCACAATATGGCAAATAATAATAATAATAACCACAAAAATAAGCTTCTTAGATAACCTATTGCTTTGTGGTTATAATAATTATACACTCCACTGGATAGCAAGCAATCTACTTATCTACATATATAAGTTTGACCTGAAGTTTCTCCTATTTTTCATCTACTGGAGTAACTCAATTACTAGGGCATCTATATTTGCAAATCTGCAAAGTGAATGTTGTTATCCAATAGCCTTGCCACATGTATCCTGCGTACTTTTTACATTCTTCAGCTTCCTAGATTCACTTCAGCCATCCTAGAAATTATTGAACTTCAAATTAGATGAAGTCTCCCTGAGAAGTGAAATAAATATTGCATGGAGAGAAGGAGAGAAGATTCAGATGGGTGGGGATGAAGAACCAGCCATGTGAAGGGAGCACATTTGCTAATAAACCTCACAGAGGATGACCTGAGTACACAATGCAGTTTCATACTTTTGTCTTAATGCTGCTCATTGTAGCCAACTATAATCTCTGCCTGCCTGACAATGGTTTGTCTATATGTCTGTTCCCCCACCTAGACCTGGAATTCCTTGAAAGCAGAACCTAGTCTTCATCTGTGTATCCCTAGCTCCTAGCATCAGGAGTGACACAAAGCTGTTACTCAGTATCTTTTTGTTGAATGAAGGAAGCAAAGACTCAAATACATTTTTTTCATTTTTGTGACCTTATGAAACTTTTGGCCTCCTGAAACTTTTTGACTTATGAAACTTTCTTAAGGGCTGTAAAGTAAGGTTGAATGCATTGCTTTGTGTTCAAAAATCCCTTCAGCCCCTGTGTTAGTCAATGGAAATTTATATAATCTGATTACTTATTATATCACCAAATCTCCAGAGTTGGGCACAGACTGGAGGGTGAACCCACCAATTAAAAGAGGCAGAGGGATACATGAGTGTTCACACAAGTGATAAATTAACATAAATTACTTTAAAAGTTATTTAAAATTTACATGTCTTGGAGTTAACCCTAAAGTAGCAGTTCTTAATTTAGGGCTCATGTATCTTTAGCAAGTCCAAGCATGAATCTTAGGGGGCATGTTTATGAACCACAAAAACAAACATCAAAGACAAAATGAGTTATATGAAGACATGTGTTTTGGAAGGGAGGTGATCTACAGCTGTCATTAGATTACTGAAGGAGCCTATGATCCAAAAATAATATAATTCCTAACTTCAAACAGATATTTGCAGAGTATGACAAGAAATATGCACAAGGATGTTCATCATGGCATAAAAAGAGTGGAAAATTGGAAGTAATCCAAATGGATTTCAAAAAAGGAGTGTTGAGCACATAAATAAAACACATGTGATAGGCTGCATACAGATTTCACATTGTTGAGGGAAAGGGCAGGTTATTGCACAGCACATGTAGTATGGTCTTATTTATGGAATTAGTATGCATGTATATGTAGGCAGAGAATGTGTCTAGGCAAAGAAAGACAGTCACCAAATGTTAACAGTTATTGTTGATTGGTCGAATTTGGGATGTTTTTGTCCTTCCTTTTATACTTTCTAATTTGTTTGAATTTTTAGTGAGCATGTTGTCATTTTAACAAAATAATAGTATTTTCAAGAATTGGAGGGATAATTATAGAGAAATGTAAGGAAGGCAGAGTCATAATTGGCAAGTAAAAGAAACCTGAAAATTATTAACCTTAAGGTGAGCACCAAGAAGACCACAGCGCTCTCCAAATAGACAACGGAGTGGTACGAGTCATAGATAAGCCTGACCCAGTGTGGCAATTGCTGTGTCCTAGTTTAAACACATTCAAAGGGAAGTGACAACTGGTCTTGGAAACTCCTGACTCTATCTAGTGCATTGTGAACTGGCTTTTCTGTGAAGACAGAGCATTAATCAAGAATAAAACCATGTATGAGAGGTAGAGATAATTACATATCATCACTCCTGGTTGTGCCAGTCAGCCTGGCATGTGGCACAACCAGTTCCTAGAAGCTGCTCATCGTCTGAATCAGATTAGAATCTTCTTTCCTCCTAAATGAACAAAGACTCACTTCCAACCTTATGTTTGAAATGTGAAACGTTCATTTGTGAGATACAAACCCTTCTCGGAAAGACTATGTACCGATGCATACTTGCCATGAGTAAATGCTGCCCCTTCCAGTGTTTCTTAATTGAAACTTTCTGGTGTACTGTGAGAGGAATCTGCCTCAAAAACTCTGCATTTTCAAAATGCACCTTGTTTGGTGTCTCAAAATTTTCACATCTTGGGATAATTCACTATAGTCGTATGCATTATAAATGAAAGGCATGCTTTTCTTGTGTCAAGTGGGAGAAGGAAGATTATGAAGGGGAAAAGTGGATTAATTTTAGAAGACAGTGTAAGTAAGGAAGCTGTGGGTCTGGAAAATAATTCACTTAAAATTATCCATACCCTATTTCTCCTACAAATTCCTGAGTAAACCCAGGTGTATGGATACCCCAGTTTGAAGACCATTGCTTTAGTCTGCCTCCATTCATTCATAGATACAGAAACAAAAGCCCAGGGCAGTGGCCCATCCAAGACTAGAACCTGTCTTCCAACTTGCAGATTAATGGGTTTCAACTCTACCAAACTGCCTTTTATTGTGACCTTAAATAAATCTTTTCACCTCTTTAAGGCTTTTTTCATCTACAAAATGAGAGGGGTGGAGTCGATCATCTTCATGCTGGATACCTTACCTTTATTTCTCCAGATGTACTCTCCAGTCTTCTCCACCCTGCTCTGGGCACTAGAAGCAGATATGTTTAAACCGTATCAATGGGCTCCTTCGTCCTGTGGCTTCTGATTGGGTGCAGTCAGTGGGAGGCCCTGGCAAGAGCTCGGAAGGCAGAAAGGAAGTAAAATTGGACCATTTATTTACCTGCTCCAGCTGCTTGGTTGCTGTGGGTTGCTTGTGTCCTGCCCCTGAAAGCCATCAATCCTGTCCAGTATTCTTTTCATTCAGCTAACCTGTCTGGGTTCGGATAACTTCTCCCTCCCCTCTCTTGTTCAGGCATAGAAGTGACAACATTCCATCCCTCTGGATCCACCCTGAATCCTCCACCCACCTACTGCCCCACCATTTCCCTGTTGGGATTGAATATTGTCTCTAGGAAGGAAGAGGGCCAGAGGCAACTAAACGTTCTCAATTTCCTTCCTTAATCCCATTAAAGTATTCTGAAAGGAAAAGTAAATGATGTCACTCTAAATATATTTTTAAAATCTGGGCCCAGTCAAAAATCAAAGTGAGTAAAACAAACAAAAAAATGTTTAAGTGAAAAAGCCTTTTTTATGTTCTTAATTTTTTATTTTGAAAAATTTTAGACGTAGAGAAAAGTTCTCATATACCTGTTGTCCAGTTCCTCTAATATTAACGTCCTGCCTAACCACCATACAATGAACAAAACCAGGAAGTTAGTATTGAGATAATTCTATTAACTAATCTGCAGACCTTATCCAAATGTTACAGTTGTACCCTAATGCCCTAACTGGTCTAAGGCCCAGCTCCTTAGTCTTCTCCAATCTGTGACAGTTTCTCAATCTGTCTTTTATTCCCTTGACACTTTTGAAGAGTACTAGTCAATTATTTTGCAGAATGTCTCTCAATGTACGCTTGTCTGATGTTTCCTTATGATGAAATTGAGGTTATGCATTTCGGGCAAGACTACCACAGAAGTAATGTTGTGCCCTTCTCAGTGCATCATGTTAAGAATCCCTGATGTCAATATAGTGTTACTGGTGAAGTTAACTTTGGTCACTTGATTCTGTGGTAGTTGACAGGTTTCATCTCTATAAGGCTATTGTTTTTCCCTTTGTAACTAAAAGTGTCTTACAGGGAGATACTTTGAGATCATGCAAATGCCCTGTTTCTTAACACAACTTCTCTCACTACTATCAGTGTATATTGATTCTTGTTTTTGCTAATGGTGACTTTCTGTTTCCATCATGCCTTCTATATTTGTTTTATTTTATTTTATTTTATTTATTTATTTTTATATTTTGAGACAGAGTCTCACTCTGTCACCCAGGATGGAGTGCAGTGGGCGATCTCCGCTCACTGCAAGCTCTGCCTCCAGGGTTCACGCCTTTCTCCTGCCTTAGCCTCTCGAGTAGATGGGACTACAGGCGCCCGCCACCACGCCTGGCTAATTTTTTGTGTTGTTTAGTAGACACGGGGTTTCACCGTGTTAACCAGGGTGGTTCATTCCTTCTATATTTATTAAAGAAGAGCTGGCCCTTCACTTCATTAATTTATTTACTTATTCAGTTACTTGTTTATATCAGTATGAACTCAGGAACATTTACTTTATTTTATGGGTTATAATCCATTACTATGATTATCCATTTTTTAGCACACCTTGTCCCAAATTTCACGGGGACCTCCTTCAATATGGCTCCTGTGTCATTTTGACATACTCTATCATTTTTTAGTACTTCCTTAGTTTCTGGCACCACAAAAGGTTCAGGTTTATCTTATATATTTCCTGGAATCAATTATTTCTCCAAAGAACCCTTTACTTATTTGCTCAATCCTAATGTATACATAAAGTACTCTCAGAGTTGCTAACCCATACCTCTGTCTGTGGAAACAAATTTACTAACTAGAGTATATATTTTTGTACAGTTCTTTATGTCTTTAGCTTGATATTGTACAGTCAAAATACTGTTTCCCAAACTTGGTTCTTCCCCAACTCTTTAAGTATGGTTATGATATTCATTTGTAATGCAGTTAGATCCACTTGTTACTCTTTGTATTCTAATTGGCCTCCTCCCATATTCCGTAGATTTTAATTATTAGGTTAGGAGGCACTATGTGGTTCATTCCCTGGTTCTAAGAGTCAGAGTTATACAAGAAGTTTATCAAGTCAATGTCACCCTGCAACCACTACCCCATTCCACTTGTTCTTTCCTTCTCATTCTCAAACCCTGAATATCCAAATCTCACTACATCTATTTTTGTAAAAAGTTATTTTCCACAAGTGAGCAGACACATGCATATTTTATCTCACATTTTATTCTTCCATGAAAGGGAATACACTACCGATATTCTCTCCCTCTTTTAAGGTTCAGTTTGCATAACATAAAATTCACTATTCTGAAGTGTACAATTCAGGCTGGGCACGGTGGCTCATGTCTATAATCCCAGCACTTTGGGAAGCCAAGGCAAGCGAATCACTTGAGGCCAGGAGTTTGAGATCAGCCTGGACAACATGGTGAAACCCTGTCTCTACTAAAAATACAGAAAATTAGCCAGCCATAGTGGCATGCACCTATAGTTCCAGCTACTTGGAAGGCTGAGACACAAGAAACGCTTAAACCTAGGAGGTGGAGGTTGCAGTGAACTGAGATTGCGCTACTGCACTCCAGCCTGGGTGACAGAGGGAGCCTGCCTCAAAAAATAAATAAAATAATAAAGTGTACAATTTGGTAACATTTGGAACATTCACAATGTTCTCCAGCCACCACGTCTCTAGTTCCACAACATTTTCTCAAAAATATGTCAAAAGAATCCCCCATATTCATCAAGTAGTTACTCCCCATTTCTCCCCACCTATAGCCCTGGCAATGACTAATCAGTTTTCTGTCTCTATGGATTCACCTATCTGGGTAATTTCATATAGATGGAATCATAATAATATGTGACCTTTTTATATTTGGTTTCTTTCGTTTCACATAATGTTTCTAAGGTTCATTCACATTGTAGCATGTGTCAGTACTTCATTCCTTTTTATGGCTGAATAATATTCCATTGAATGGATATACTACATTTTGTTTATCTTTCCATCAGTTGATGGCCATTTGGGCTGTTTCCACCTTTTGGCTATTGTGAATAGTGCTGTTATGAACATTATATATGCATCTTTGGATATCTGTCTTCAATATTTTGCGGTATATACCTAGGAGTAGAATTGCTGGGGTCATATGATAATTCTATTTAACTTTCTGAGGAGCCACCAAACCATTTTCCACAGTAGCTATACCATTTTACAGTTTTACCAGCAATGTACAGGATTCCTTTTTCTCCACGTTCTCACTAAGACTTGTTATTTTCTGTTTTGTTTGTTTGTTTATAGCCATCCTACTGGATGGATGTGGTATCGCATTGTCATTTTGATTTGCATTTACCTAATGATTAATAATGTTGAACATCTTTTCCCATGTTTATTGACATAGGTTTTATTTTACACTTTTTTCACCCATCAATATACCCTGGAAATCACTCCGTATCAATTCATAAAGATCCTTCTTTTTCCCTTTTGCAGCTGCATAGTACTCCATTTTGTGGATGTACTATAGTTTATTCAACCACTCTCCTGTGTAGGGGCATTTAGATTTTTGCCAGCATTTTTCAGTTACAAACAATGCTGCTGTTAATAACTTGGTGCAAATGCATTTTTTTATTATTGGAAGTGTGCTTTAGGTAGATTCCTGGAAACCTAATTGCTGGTTCAAAAGGTAAAGTCATATGAAATTTTGTTAGTTATTAATGAAGTTAGCAAGGAACAATCCTGGCTGTCTTACTCTAACGACAAATGTAAAAACAAACTCTTTCTACAAGGGCTTGGAGAAGGGAAGCCCAAGAGACACAACCACCTGGTTTTTCACTTTAAGGAAATGGAAACATGTATACAACTTACCTTTTTCTTGTGTCTTCTTATAACAACATAATGCTATGCTAAAGAAAGTAGCCCTGTCAGCACTCAAACAGATATTTATGTTCCTAAAGGCAGGATTAAATGTTCGGATTGAATGCCATGAGCTCTAGTAGAAGCTGAGTCCTGTGAGTATCCTTTACACAACTCATTTTTGTGTTTTTAATTTAATCTAATTATGTACCTGTGAGAAAAAAACAGGATGAGTGAGAACACAAGTCATCTCCAAACTACTAGGTATGGAAAGATGAGGTATACTCAATTCTCAATTCACTTCCATTTTTCTCTCACAGAAATATTAAAACATATCAGAAAGTGCTCTGAGATACCACCTTAACAGTGGATCTGAACATTCATATCTTTTATATACTATTACTCTGCTGTTGGAATGTAGTCAGTCAAATTCCACTAAAGGACCTTTATAATTTAATCTTCACCAAAACTCTCCTATCCTAGAAGGGCATTCAAGGCCAAGAACCCTGAGGCATCTTATGAGCCACAAGAATGACATTGCCACCACCTAGACTACCATCAAAGAACATTTACTGTGTTCATCCTTTCATTATTATTGCTTACTGCTATATTAAGGAGTGTTCAATGCATTTATCACTTACCATGTGAGTGCCCAGTCCAATGCCTGTAACATAATGATATTATGGAGTAGTCAACAGGAGGTGGAAGGAATCAACTTATTTCTGCCTGTATCCATTCAAATATTATATTGCTATTTAATGTGCAGTAGTCTAGTCTAAATCTCCTTGAAGTCAGTTAAAAAAAAAAAAAAAAAGAAATGAGAGGCCGTGTTTCAGATGGATTGACTACAAGAGGCCACTCACATCCTCACTCTAAGTTTCTGATTTAAGTAGCTAAGGATACAGAAACTCGGAAGAGAGGTAACCACACAGAATGCAGATGAAGCATTCCACAGTGCAGACAGAATGCAAAGTTGGTACTCAGAAGTCCCTGAATAATGCCTGTCTTTAGCTTTCTGGAATGCTGTAAAACCCACATCTCCAGAGGAAAAATGCTGAGATTTAAAAAAATATATTCAATAAATATCACTTATGTTGCCAGGTGTAGTGGCTCACGCCTGTAATTCCAGCACTTTGGGAGGCCGAAGCAGGCAGATCATCTGAGATCAGGAGTTTGACACCAGCCTGGCCAACATGGTGAAACCCCCATCTCTACTAAAAATACAAAAATTAGCCAGGTGTGGTTGTGGGTGCCTATAATCCCAGCTACTTGGGAGGCTGAGGTAGGAGAATCACTTGAACCTGGGAGGCCGAGGTTGCAGCAAGCAGAGTTCGAGTCATTGCACTCCAGCCTGGGCAACAAGAGAGAAACTCCATCTCAAAAAAAATAAATAAGTAAACAGAAAATTTATACTAAAAAGATGGGCTAAACATCTGAATAAAAAAATACATTCTCATTTATTCATTTCACAAACATTAAGTGCCTACTAATGGCAGATACTTTGCCGGGCATTGGATATAAATTAACAAAATACTCATGAAACTGGTCCTCATGACACTGGCATTTTTATATGAGAAATAGTGGAAACCCTTCTAGGCTGTTCTTAAATTTTCATTCAGTAAATATTTCTTGAAGTAGGCACTATTCAAGGCACTTCGTTTTCATCAGTGAACAAAACAGCCAGCTCCCTGCCCTTGTGGAACTCCCATTCTAGTAGGGAGAAAAAGACAATAAACACAACAAATCTGTCAATTACATGATACATACAAAGGAGAAAGGTGTGGAGAAAGAGCACAAGTGAAGCCGAGTAAGGGCATCAGGAGTGCTGTAGGGAGGGAGGTGTGCAGGGCAGTACGAAGTTTTAGGTAGAGTCATCAGCTTATTGAGAAGATACCTGAGCAAAAGCTTAAAAGAGGTAAGGGAGACAGTGCCTCAGATACCTGGAGAAAGAACATTCCAAGCAGGTAGATTCACCACTACTGAGGCTGGGGACATGCCTGTGTGTTCGAGGAAAGAAAGGAGACAAATGCAGCTACAGATGAGTCCACAGGTGGAAGTAATAGGAAATGAGACTAGGGAAGAAATGAGAGCAGGTCATGAAAGACCTTAGCTGCCATTGAAGGACTTAGGCTTTTACTCTGAGAAGACCAAGGAGTGAATGAGGGCTTTTGAGCAGAGGAGTGACATGGCTTGTCACTCCTCTGTGACAAGAAGGGAGACGTGGCGTCACTTGGCTTGTCTTTTAATAAGATTTTTTGGGCCGGGCGCGGTGGCTCAAGCCTGTAATCCCGGCCTTTTGGGAGGCCAAGACGGGCGGATCACGAGGTCAGGAGATTGAGACCATCCTGGTTAACACAGTGAAACCCCGTCTCTACTAAAAAATACAAAAAACTAGCCGGGCGCAGTGGTGGGCGCCTATAGTCCCAGCTACTCGGGAGGCTGAGGCAGGAGAATGGCGTAAACCCGGGAGGCGGAGCTTGCAGTGAGCTGAGATCCGGCCACTGCACTCCAGCCTGGGTGACAGAGCGAGACTCCGTTTCAAAAAAAAAATAATAAGATTTTTCTGCCTTTGTGTTAGAACAGACTGCAGGGAGCAAGTGCAGACACTGGGAGACCTGTAGGAAGCTGCTGGAGTCACCCAGGAGAACCACGATGCAGGTTCTGAAGAGGTAGGGGCAGTAGAGGTAGCTCCCTATCTCTGCGATAGTGAGATGACAGATTCTGAGTATATTTTCAAGGTGGAGCCAGTAAGAGTTGCTGAAAGATTGGATTGCAGTGTGAGAGAAAAAGAGGAGCTGAAGATGACTTCAAGACTGTAGATCTTTTGGAAGGAAGGAATGTTCATCAGCAGAGACGGGAAAGCTTACAGATGGAGCGTGTTTGTGGGAAAAGGCCAGGAGTTCCATTTTGGGCATGTTGGGTTTGAGATGTTTATGGAAATATTAAGGTAAGTCTGGAGTTGGGTGGAAGATCTGAGCTGGAGGTATGAATTTGGAAGTGGCATCAAATCTGATTTTTATTACATTTATTTAATATGATCACATATTAAAATATAGATGTTATTTTTTAAAATATAAAATTATATGGAGCAAAAACTAAAGTTTTTTTCTTCCCCCCCTTACTCCAAACCTACTACTCTCCCCAGCAGTAACCACTATTAAGGAGTTGTTATATGTTAAGGGACTGAAAAGATGTCTGAAGAATGCTCAATATACCATATTAGAAAACCAGAACCAGCCGGGCACGGTGGCTCACGCCTGTAATCCCAGCACTCTGGAAGGCTGAGGTGGGGCGGATCACGAGGTCAGGAGATCGAGCCCATCCTGGTTGACACCGTAAAACCCCGTCTCTACTAAAAATACAAAAAATTAGCCAGGCGTGACGGCGTGCACCTATAGCCCCAGCTACTCGGGGGCTGAGGCAGGAGAATGACTGGAACCCGGGAGGCGGAGCTTGCAGTGAGCCGAGATCGTGCCACTGTACTCCAGCCTGGGCAACAGAGCGAGACCCCATCTCAAAAAAAAAAACAAAAAACCAGAACCAACATGGGTTTTTCATTTCCACATGCATTTTACTACATGAGAAAAGGTATTTTAGAATTGCTTACATATTTATACATAGCATTTTTCTAAATAGAAAATGCTATTTTATATATATAGCAATGGGTAATATTGCTATTACCTATATCTTCCCTTTACAACCACACAGTAATATAATTTCCACTACCTTCTACAATCACAGTGGTAAAGTAACAGAATTTCACAGCTGTTTGGAATAAACAATATTCTTGGATTTGTGTGCCTTTTCTTGTAAAATTAAGCTGATTTTTAATTGATTCTATGTTGAAATTTTTTTCTTTAGCAATCTGGAATGTATTTGAGGTGAGTAATAGCATTCATTTAAAAAAAGTCATCGATTCTAGAGTACAGGATACACATTCAGCACCATAATAATAATACTCTAGACTCTAAGCTTTCATCTCTAAAATAGAACAAAGTTTCTTTACCTTCCATTAGAAAAAGATAACCTTCAAAATTTGAACTAATGCATTTCTGTTTTGTTGAGTTAGCAATTACTCTGTGCTAGGAAAGTAATGATGACTCCTCAAATATCCAGCCTCTTACGAGCTTACAGCTTCAGCTGTAATAAAACTAAATAGTCTTTCTAGTCTGAGGAGTTCACTATATCGCCCCTGAAATCAAAGATAATAAATTAATTGAAGAGGTTTTCCACCCTCTTTGGTTTGATTTTTGGCAGAGTTCTATGTCCAATGACATGTACAGAAACCTCTGCACACCTGGTGTGCCACATGATTTACCCCAAACAGTGTTTGTTATGCAGCTGTTGGATCCATTGTTGCAGCCAGTAAATAGAAAAAAAAAAAAAAGTAGGACATGAGTTCTCAAGAAGCTCATCATCCAACTGGGCAAGTAAAAATTTACCTGTAGGAAAAAACGATCACTATAATTGGTTCTGAAACTAACCGAACCAATGTATTCTGCTGTGGAAAAAAAAATGAGGACTGTTCTCTATGTTTTACTCTGAATTTTTCTTGAACTTTTAGCACTGTTTGCTATCTTTTTTCTAGAGAAATCCAGCACATAGCAACATAAGTACCAGAAAGAAGTATTAACAGGAAAACTGACCACTGACCACAGGCTAATCATATATATATATATATTTTTTTAACGGAGTCTTGCTGTGTCACCCAGGCTGGAGTGCAGTGGCACGATCTCAGCTCACTGCAACCTCTGCCTCCTGGGTTCCAGCAATTCTCCTGCCACAGCCTCCCTAGTAGCTGGGACTTCAAGCATGTGCCACCACGCCCAGCTAGTTTTTTTGTATTTTCAGTAGAGATGGGGTTTCACCACATTGACCAGGCTGGTATCGATCTCCTGACCTTGTGATCTACCCACCTCAGCCTCCCAAAGTACTAGGATTACAGGCGTGAGCCACTGTGCCTGGCCAGACTAATCATACTTAATTCAGCAACTTTATTTTTTATGGGCACATGGGCTCCCACTTGCAACTTGACTTTGCATCCACTTTTGCTGGTAGAATGTTTTTATTTGCAGGATAAAATAAAACATATCAAAAGTTCATGGCATGTTATCAAGAACCACATACCTGAACAAATTTGAGAACCGTGTTCCATAATGTTTGTTCTTCGTGAGCAAACAGGCTCAAAGGACAAAGGAAGGGTCATATGATACTTCTCTTTCCTCCTCCTCCTCCTCTTGACTCCTCCTCTTCTTCCTCCTTTTCCTCCTCCTCCTCCTCTTGCCTCCCCCTACTCTTCTTCCCCTCCCTGCAGTGGTAGCTATCTCCTAGGCTCTTTCCCACTATCCTTCCTCTGCATTCCACCCACCCACCCACCATTCCAGTTTATCCCAGAACAACCAAAATAACCTTCAAATTGATTCCCCTTCTATAGTCCCTACTCACTCCAATTCATCACACACTCTTCCCAGAGACTCACCTTTCTGCAGCACGGATTTTTTCAAACCCTTTTCCCATCAAAAACATTGATTGATTGGCCACTTAATAATGTCCGAAAGTCTTAGGTTCAGAATCAAATCCTCCAAACTACAACGTCTGGTCTTTGGTTAATATTTGAATACATGTGTTATCTCTACACGATTTATGTTCAACTAACCACTCAGAAGAAATTTGACAAGAGATTTCTCATGTCAGTGGAGACATGTCAAATCAGTTTAAAATGAATGTGGGGCTTTTAAAATAGCTGATTCTCAAGTAGAAGGTGGTATTGGCTGTGTAAACTTGTTACTATTTCCTGTTTCCTTAAGGAACAAAGAGATTTATTTTGACATCTATGGGTGAATATCAGGATTCCAAGTGGAAATGATCCCTTGTTTTTTTCTATGAATTGTCCCGTCACTGGAGGTTTACTGGAATCAAAGACAAATGTGCTTCTCTGGACTGCTGAAAATCAGAGTGCTCAAAATCACATAACTTGATGTTTACTGTCAAGGGAAAATATGGTTGGTACAGTTATTTCATAGAGCCCTGAAATTGCCTAAGGGTCTATCATATTGTTTGCTATTGATTATAGGGTTAAAATATTTTCCACAAAAGTCTAGCAAGATTAACTTTATGCCAAATGATACCACCCCTCTAGTGTGGCAGGATAGAGCCCCACTTTCTTCTTTATATGTTGTTTTCCTTTTTATTTTTTAATAATCATAGTTTACTTTTAGAATATGGAAAAAATATTTCTATGAAGAAACTTTAAAATTCGCTTTAAAAAGTGATATGAGCCTTAAACTTTGCAATCCGGTGTTTGTTGGATATTTTGAAATAAGCTTTAGTGGCTTCTCTCCTCTAAGTCGAGCTATTTCGACAAGGCCTCTTTCAGTACCTGTTAGAAATAACCACTAGATTCAGAGCTCAACAATGGGAGTTTGTTCATTCAATCTGATCATTATTGACTAATTTGCATTTAGAATGCTATCTCCAACCATTAATTAGTCATTCCTCAAAACAACCCAATGGGAGAGAGGAACATAATTATCGCTGTTTAGAAATGAAACCAACCAACAGTGTGTACAGTGCTCCACAGAGGCAGATCGCCTAGCTATGCAGTCATGGCTGCTGGGAATATGCCAGCTGTCAGGGCCACCACACATCCAATAGGAGATGCAAGAGTTAGAATTTTACAAAAATACCTCCAATGTTCCTATTTCATAAGCATTTGGGTTTAGATTTGCTGAGATTCAGTAACATTGATTTGTCTTGCAAACCTTTATAAATATAACATCAGATTTATCAGACCACTTTTTATGGCAACACAACATAAGATGTGCAACATTGTATATATGCTCTTAAATGTTCACAAATTCCCTCAAGTCACCAACAGAATTATAATAGTGAAGGTAAGGGATAATCAAACAACAAATACATACTAAATATTCATTATTCACAGGGCTCCATACTGGAACTATGAACAGGGATGGGAGCAAGAAATTAAAAAGATACCTACAACCCTGGCTTTGCTCTAATCTAAGGTACCTAGAATTTGATAAAGAATCCAGCCAAATGCATATAAAATATAATGTTTTAGAAAAATTTAATTATATGTAACCTTAATTTTACAATAAGCATTTTTTTTCTACATCTTTCTCCACAAAAATACATTTTCTTTAAGTTAAGATGCAAGGGTGCACAAGTTACTTTAGAAGGTTGGAAAAGTCCCAGGAATTGGCCCTGAAATTATTTATTTTATTACTTAAAGAATGCTGGTGAATTCTTTCAAGAAAGAAAATATGGGGCTGGGCGCAATGACTCACGCCTGTAATCCCAGCACTTTGGGAGGTCGAGGAGGGCGGATCACGAGCTCAGGAGTTCAAGACCAGCCTGACCAATATAGTGAAACCCCCTCTGTACCGAAAATACAAAAATTAGCTGGGTGTAGTGGCACATGCCTGTAGTCCCAGCTACTCAGGAGGCTAAGGCAAGAGAATCACATGAACCCAGGAGGCGGAGGTTGCAATGAGCCAAGATTGCGCCACTGCACTCCAGCCTAAGCGACAGAGTGAGACTCTGTCTCAAAAAAAAAAAAAGAAAGGAAGGAAGGAAGGAAGGAAGGAAGGAA
>NW_012101687.1:4883480-4890948 GCF_000951045.1 Mandrillus leucophaeus | reverse complement strand
AAAAAAAAAAAAAAAAGTGATGAATCCATGTGTTATTATTTCCCACTACACTAAGCCATCAATATATCATGATTCCCTATGTGCTCTTCTAACACACGAACACACACCACACACACTAACACATAATTGTTGCTTTTAATTGAAGAACATTTTCAATACCTCTCAAGTGGGCAAAAATCCTGTTTATATTCTTGTCTGCTCCAGTTTTGGCTTCATAAGAATTTTTTTGTTTGTTTTTTGAGGCAGAGTCTCTTTCTCTGCCCAGGCTAGAGTACAGTGGTATGATCTCAGATCGCTGCAGCCTCCACTTCCTGGGTTCCAGTGATTCTCCATCCTTAACCTCCCGAGTAGGTGGGATTATAGGAGCCCACCACCAGGCCCAGCTAATTTTTGTATTTTTAGTAGCGACGGGGTTTCACCATATTGGCCAGGCTGGTCTCGAACTCCTGATCTCAGGTGATCTGCCTGCCTCGGCCTCCCAAAGTGCTAGGATTACAGGTGTGAGCCTCCGTGTCCCAGCCCAGCTTTAAGAATTTAATCTTCATTTCAAGCACAAAAAGACTGTCTTTTTTTTGGGGGGGGGGGTGTTGGGGCCTCTTTTTTGAACTCTTTAGGGCCAAATGAACCTTTCTTCCTTGATCCCAGGGTGGAGTCAAAATGAATCTAACAGACAAATGGCCCAACATCCTTCATGTCACTGCCGACTTCTCATTCAAAGGGGTACTTGGGGCGGCAGGTGGAGTTATAATTATAGCTTAGAAAAAAGCAGCATCAGCAGCTGTCGCTTCTGTTTGTTCCCAGCTATAACTGTCATCAGTGGGTAAATTGGCATAAACAGGCCTCCACAAGTGGAAAAACATTTAACCCCTGTACTTGTCACACTCTGGGTCCTCTCAGTGGCCAGAGAACAGAAAGAAAATCTGACTGTGCACGAGCGAAGGGTAACACCGGGTGTGCAGCACCGACCTGAAGGCGCCTCTTCAGGGGGAGCCCCAAATTTGAAGATTCTCTTTCCTGTCGGAGACTCCAAACCAAATAAATAGGTTAGTGCCCAGAGTAAACCTATGCATTTTAATTCTGACCTCTACTTGCTGTGATTTTCATTTTCCTGGCAGAGCTTAAAAAGAGTGAACTACTAAATGAAAGAAAGGAAAGTTATTTAAGGACTGTTATTTAAAATTACTGGGAATCCATGAGAACACATTATGAAATGGGCTTAATGTATTATGCTCCTCTCCCAATTTTGGCTGTATTCGCACTAGACAAACAGACAAGGTAAAGATGGAAAAATAAAACCGGTTTTGTGGCATGAGTCCCATCCTTTTGTAATGCCACTTACTTATGCCAAAAGGCCCTCCCTTCTTTATTAAAATCCGTAATGTTGAAAGCTAAGTTTGTGATTTTAGAAAATGCTATAAACGTAGCTCCAGAGTTTCATTTCCTTAGGGAAAATAGGCAAATCAGAGTTGAATTGTTTTTCCAACAATGAGTAAAGACAGAACATTTTCTTGTTTATGATAGAATGTGTGGTGTAGGTTACTTTACAAAAGAAATCTGCTACAGAATTTATTTTTTGTGTCTAGTACAATTCTACCTAAAAGCTTCATGATTTCAGTCTAAGTAGCTCTGTAAGACTCTCCTCATAGATCCTTTTGAGAAAAGTAAGATTTTAAATAAATCTAATTTTATTTGCATATGTTCTATCTTAGCCAGAAATTGAGCAGGATTTAGCTTTGCGCTGTCTGTTTCAAAACCTGAATATTTAATGTATTGGTGAAAAGTGGTGGAATTCCAAAGAACTCACTGAAAACAAGGCTTTGGGGCCCAGTGCTCATACTAACCACATTCATGAAATGGACTCAAGTAGAAAGAGTGATAAATAATAACCTCATTTTGTTCAGTTCAAAAGAGAATGTGAACCATCTCTAAGCGTTTATGTACAACCTTTCATGAGGAAAGTGCACTATTCTTATTTATCATTATGACCCAAATTTTTGGCTACCTTTTGAAATGCAATGAGTGCTAACGATGTACTTGGACCTCCACTAGAGAGACATCTACATGCAACCAAACCCACTAAAAGTGCCCCATCAATTAAATTCCCATGAGGGCCTTGTTTGTCTCATTTGTTCATTCAAATATATATTGACCAATGGCTATATAATCTAAAAATAATATTTAACAGTTAAGGCAAGTTTAGGATGTCTAATATTACTCTTCCCAGAGACTCCTGTCCTCCTGCTTTCTGCTAAACTGAGATAATGGTTATCTGAAAGTTCCAAATTATAGAAACTAAGAAAGACAAAAAAGAGATATAGCTGACTAGTTGCTGGCTTGAATTTCCTTGATATGCAGACATACAGATTTATGCCCTATTTTAAACATTGCTTTTTACTTGTGTTTTGTCTTCTTGCTCTTCTAGAAAAAACTATCCAAGATGACTGTCACTTACTCCAGTAAAGTAGCAAATGCAACTTTTTTTGGATTTCATAGGTTACTCTTCAAGTGGAGAGGCAGCATCTACAAACTACTGTACAGGGAATTTATTGTTTTTGCTGTTCTTTATACAGCAATAAGTTTGGTGTACAGGTACTTTTCTTTGCATGTCTCTTTAAATGGCCATCAGATATTGTATAAGAATACAGTCTCAAAAATCTGAACCTTTTGATCGCCACTGACTTTGCGTTATGTAACTCCTTTTTTGCATGAGCCTCTCTTTTGTCTTCTTCCCCTCAGGACAGATTTTAATCCACCACTAACCATTGTTAGGATGTAAAATAGACCCTCACTGTAAGATTCAAGTGGCCTTCATTCCAGCCCCAGTTGTGCCTCAAGACTGTTGCAATAGGCATAAAATGGAAGGATTACCCTTAGATCCTTACTATGTGAAGATTTCTGAATGGGCAAAGTCCACAGACAATAATTACTTGTGCTTCTGTCGACTTGTCATTCATAGTTGATGATTTGACAGCTTGTAGCAACTACCTATATAATCAACATGTTCATGATTGGTGTATGTCAGGCAAAAGCTTTCCTTCTTTTTGCCTGGAATGAAAATATCTTATCCAGGATGATGCCTGCCACACTTAACAGTACCTCAACTAAAGCAAAGGCCTGTAGACTAATTTATTTTCTTTCTGTTTTCTGAGTTGAGGGCATGTTATGTTTACAAAAGAAGGTGCTTATTCTTTATAACATTACAACCTATGCCTGTCAGATTGACAGGAAATTTGAGCAATATCAAGTCCAAGAAATACTTTTATGATGAAAAATTATAGACTTCATAAAATTTCATCAGTATGATAAAAGGGAAGACTTACGAGATTTTAAAGCTTTTTAAATTAACATCGAATGCATAAATTTCTTCTCTGGAAGAAGCTAAAACTTAAAACAGGAAAGCTAAAGGTTTTTGAGGCTGTATTTCCATTTTTTCTATGTACATCATTTGTTATTTTTCTTCTGCATACAGATAAACAAATTTGTGTTTCATTGCTCTCACATTCTTCCTTGTAGCAACAGAATCTCCTTTGGAAAAGAGGGATATTAATTTAGTTGACTGATAATTATTAAAAGTAAAATAGGTAGAGCTATTTTTCCATATGTCAAAACAACCCTTCCAAGCAAGTGTATGCATTGGTATATATTTTGACAAAATATTTTTAGAGGGAAAGTCTTGTTAACAACCTCTAATAATTTTTCAGACATGTCATATAATATGATATTATTTTGGCAATTTAGGTGTGTATCACCTAAGCCTTCGGAATATGAAATGGTAGAAGATACAATGGTGTTTTGTGATAATTATCTCATTAGTTCATTTTTACTAATGTGAATTTATTGCTGCTACTGCTGCTAAGAATAGAACAGAATAGCCCTTAGCACAGTTGCAGTGTAGCTAGAAATGTTCCTTGGGGCCTCAACTTTTGTTCCAATATCATACTTATACCCCATAAAATTTTATGTGTATATTTCTTCTAAAGCAGAGTGCTTACATTTATAACAAAAATTATCAGTTCAAGTCATCCTTAAATTTTTAAAGTTTAATTGTAATACCTTATTAAAATAGATCCTTCTGTCTTAATCAAATGTATACCAAGGACTGTAGGATGAGTTTGTCAAGAAGGTCAAACACATCTGTACAAAAAAATAAATGTAGTTTCATTCTCTGAGTCTTTATTAGCTCTATTATAAGTAAATAATTATTCCTAACAAAAGTTATAAGGAGGAACCAGATTCATTAATTTGATTACATTTCTTTCTATTTTTGGAGGAATTTGACAAAATTTCTGAAATACTTTCTAGCTATTAAAATTTCTACATCTATTAGCCAAATATTTTTTCTTTTTTTTTTTTTTTTTTTGAGACGGAGTCTCGCTCTGTCGTCCAGGCTGGAGTGCAGTGGCGCGATCTCGGCTCACTGCAAGCTCCGCCTCCCGGGTTCACGCCATTCTCCTGCCTCAGCCTCCCGAGTAGCTGGGACTACAGGCGCCCGCCACCTCGCCCGGCAAATATTTTTTCTTTTTTTTTTTTTTTTTTGAGACGGAGTCTCGGCTCTGTCGTCCAGGCTGGAGTGCAGTGGCGCGATCTCGGCTCACTGCAAGCTCCGCCCCCCGGGTTCACGCCATTCTCCTGCCTCAGCCTCCCGAGTAGCTGGGACTACAGGCGCCCGCCACCTCGCCCGGCTAGTTTTCTTGTATTTTTTAGTAGAGACGGGGTTTCACCGTGTTAGCCAGGATGGTCTCGATCTCCTGACCTCGTGATCCGCCCGTCTCGGCCTCCCAAAGTGCTGGGATTACAGGCTTGAACCACCGCGCCCGGCCCCAAATATTTTTTCTTTGGCCAACTACTAATACCAACCATTTTATTATTGACTAAGTATAAGGCAATTTGTTAAGTGGTTATATATATGTGTATATATATTATTTAATCTTTACAATACCCCATATATGGATATTTTTATCCCCACTTACAGATGAGAAAACTGAGACTCAGAGAGATTTTAAAATATGCTCAAAGTCCAAATTCATAAGTGTCAGACTTGGGATTAAAATCTGGCTTTGACCTTAAAAAAGGTCTATGCTTTCCACATTTAAATCGTCTTTGACCATGTCTATTTGAACATCAAAAACCATTCTGGCTGTAATTTGTCATCAGCATAACCCTGAAAGACCTCTGCAACAATCTGGTACCTCTCCCATCAGCTTTCCCTGACTTCAGTAATTCTAACACCTCTTCCAAAGCTGGGGCAGGAACTCCGAACTCACCTTGTATCCCACACATCTTCTTTGTCAGGACCAGTTCCCAACAGCTTTCTATCTGCAATCTAATTAGTTGCTTACTATTATCTTATTATCCCTTTACTTCCTTTATCAAAGTTCTACTGACCCAAATGAGCCTTTGATGCTTGTTATAATGGATCTTTCCTTGAGTTCCTTCTTCCTTTGGAACAGCTACACTCATCGATTTATTCGAATTCATCTGTTTGGCTTTCCTTCCTGTGTTTTGATCATTATTATTAGTTTGCCTTAAAACACTTCTTCAGACTCTGAATCTCTTCCCTATAATGTAAATATCAATAATGGTCTCACTAAGTGCACTTAAGTTTAACGATACCAGAAAATGGGGTTTCGGCAGGATGGGTTAGATCTATAATATAAATTTTGAGAGAGTGACTCAATTTAATAATGAAAGTTTTCATTTTTCATTGTTAAATTTGTTTTAGACTTCAAACAATTCTGGGCTTTAAAATGAACAGGTATAATAAAATCCCTTGAAGTATAACACATGATAATCAAGAATGTGCTAAGTAGCATATTCAGGGGAAAGATTAAGGTGTCAAATTCAGTGTTATTATTTAACAATTACTTAATAATGCTAATTCATATTTAATCAATAATACACTCTTCTTAAGGTATTCCTGATGAATAATTGAAAACTGAACTATTTTGTAACATACCTTGCTCTAAATCCAATGAATCAATCATATAAAACTTTTAAAATATAAAATTTTTAGAATAAAATGATTAATTAATCCCACTATTTAATAGCCAATCATGTTTACAAAATGTTAGCACTTGAAACATTAAGCAATTAAAAAGCTTTCAAGACACATCAGCTTAAGAAAAAAGGAAAAAATTATTGCTCCTTCAAAAATAAAACAGATTATTTGTGCTTAATTGTTTGCACTTAATGTCACTTGCAAAGCAGGTGCAGAAGTATAATATCATAAAGGGCTGTGCATTTTATTTTTGCTCCAGATTGTTACTTACAGGAGCCCAAAAACGTTACTTTGAAAAATTATCAATTTACTGTGACAGATATGCTGAACAAATTCCAGTAACCTTTGTGCTTGGTAAGTATAGGTCACACGCAGATTGCAGCCACACAGCTGTCTCCGTTAGGATGACACCGATGACTCTGCATGGGAGTGTTTCCAAGCTGAGAGGCATGCCTGAAAAGCCACCGCTTGCAGTAGAACCAGAATCATCCATAAGGTTTGCCTTCACGGCTGCTTTTGCTAAATTAACACCAAACAAGTTTGAGGAAATAATCTGCTATTGGACATTTAAGCTTTCTCTTCACTAACTCTCCATTTTTGCAGTCAATATTTGAGATCTAATACCCACTTACAGGGTGCTTAGGCATTGCCAGGCACAAATGACATTTTTTTCTGGAAGGCAAAATCAGAAGATATGGATAATAACATATTTTTGTCCTCCAACCTCTAAAAAGGCTAAAATTCAGCTAAAAGCATCAGTGTCACCAACATGTCTGCTGTAATGCTTTATAATTTCCTGTTATTCTACAGGGTTTTATGTTACTCTGGTAGTAAACCGATGGTGGAACCAGTTTGTGAATTTGCCCTGGCCAGACAGGCTAATGTTCCTCATCTCCAGCAGTGTTCATGGAAGTGACGAGCACGGGCGCCTGCTTAGAAGGACGCTGATGCGTTACGTCAATCTCACCTCCCTGCTCATCTTTCGCTCGGTGAGCACTGCTGTGTACAAAAGGTTTCCCACAATGGACCACGTGGTTGAAGCAGGTACTACGAATGGCTTTTCCTTCCATAGGCTTTTCTCAGCTGAGACAGGACCTCCAGAATTCCTTTGAAAATTCCTTATGTTTGTTTATTCACTCAAGAAACATTTAGTGGTCGGGCACAGTGGCTCACGCCTGTAATCCCAACACTTTGGAAGGTCGAGGTGGGTGGATCACCTGAGGTCAGGAGTTTGAGACCAACCTGGCCAACATGGCGAAACCCCATCTCTACTAAAAATAGAAAAAATTAGCCGGCCGTGGTGGCATGTGCCTATAATCCCAGCTACTGGGGAGGCTGAGGCACGAGAATCACTTGAACCCAGGAGGCAGAGGCAGAGGTTGCAGTGACCCGAGATTGCAGCACTGCACTTCAGCCTGGGCCACAAAGTCAGACCCTGTCTCAAAAAAAAAAAAAAGAAAAAAAGAGAGA
>NW_012101687.1:4804968-4883430 GCF_000951045.1 Mandrillus leucophaeus | reverse complement strand
AAATGTTAGCACTTGAAACATTAAGCAATTAAAAAGCTTTCAAGACACATCAGCTTAAGAAAAAAGGAAAAAATTATTGCTCCTTCAAAAATAAAACAGATTATTTGTGCTTAATTGTTTGCACTTAATGTCACTTGCAAAGCAGGTGCAGAAGTATAATATCATAAAGGGCTGTGCATTTTATTTTTGCTCCAGATTGTTACTTACAGGAGCCCAAAAACGTTACTTTGAAAAATTATCAATTTACTGTGACAGATATGCTGAACAAATTCCAGTAACCTTTGTGCTTGGTAAGTATAGGTCACACGCAGATTGCAGCCACACAGCTGTCTCCGTTAGGATGACACCGATGACTCTGCATGGGAGTGTTTCCAAGCTGAGAGGCATGCCTGAAAAGCCACCGCTTGCAGTAGAACCAGAATCATCCATAAGGTTTGCCTTCACGGCTGCTTTTGCTAAATTAACACCAAACAAGTTTGAGGAAATAATCTGCTATTGGACATTTAAGCTTTCTCTTCACTAACTCTCCATTTTTGCAGTCAATATTTGAGATCTAATACCCACTTACAGGGTGCTTAGGCATTGCCAGGCACAAATGACATTTTTTTCTGGAAGGCAAAATCAGAAGATATGGATAATAACATATTTTTGTCCTCCAACCTCTAAAAAGGCTAAAATTCAGCTAAAAGCATCAGTGTCACCAACATGTCTGCTGTAATGCTTTATAATTTCCTGTTATTCTACAGGGTTTTATGTTACTCTGGTAGTAAACCGATGGTGGAACCAGTTTGTGAATTTGCCCTGGCCAGACAGGCTAATGTTCCTCATCTCCAGCAGTGTTCATGGAAGTGACGAGCACGGGCGCCTGCTTAGAAGGACGCTGATGCGTTACGTCAATCTCACCTCCCTGCTCATCTTTCGCTCGGTGAGCACTGCTGTGTACAAAAGGTTTCCCACAATGGACCACGTGGTTGAAGCAGGTACTACGAATGGCTTTTCCTTCCATAGGCTTTTCTCAGCTGAGACAGGACCTCCAGAATTCCTTTGAAAATTCCTTATGTTTGTTTATTCACTCAAGAAACATTTAGTGGTCGGGCACAGTGGCTCACGCCTGTAATCCCAACACTTTGGAAGGTCGAGGTGGGTGGATCACCTGAGGTCAGGAGTTTGAGACCAACCTGGCCAACATGGCGAAACCCCATCTCTACTAAAAATAGAAAAAATTAGCCGGCCGTGGTGGCATGTGCCTATAATCCCAGCTACTGGGGAGGCTGAGGCACGAGAATCACTTGAACCCAGGAGGCAGAGGCAGAGGTTGCAGTGACCCGAGATTGCAGCACTGCACTTCAGCCTGGGCCACAAAGTCAGACCCTGTCTCAAAAAAAAAAAAAAGAAAAAAAGAGAGAGAGAAAGAAAGAAAAGGAAAGAAAAGAAAAAAGATAAAGAAACATTTATTGATTTCCTACTATGTGCCAGAAGCAAACTAAGAGACAAAGATGAATAAGACGTGATTCCTGCCCTCAAGTTTACTTCAGAGGTAGGGGAGAGAAAGTGGCAGATAGTAACGTTGCCTTAAGGTAAACATAATAATTATCATATTTATTTAAACAATCTGGCTGGGGGAGCTCTTTGGGAGGCCCAGGCGGGTGGATCACCTAAGTTCAGGAGTTCCAGATGAGCCTGGCCAACATGGCGAAACCCCGTCTCTACTAAAAATACAATAATTAGCTGGGCGTGCTGGCTCACGCCTGTAATTCCAGCTTTTCAGTAGGCTGAGGCAGGAGAATCGCTTGAACCTGGGAAGTGGAGGTTGCAATGAGTCGAGATCGTGCCATTGCATTCCACCCTGGGCAACAAGGTCCCCATCAGTCCCCAAAAAATAAAAAAATAAAAATAATCTGTCATATTAACTTACAGTTTTCTAGCACTATACGGTTTTGTCTCCTTTATAGCTATTTCGTTTGGACCTCAAGAAAACAAGAAAAAGGCAGAAAATAGATTCAGAAAGGTTACAACCTGCGCTGAATTACACAGCTGATCAGTGGAAAGGCCAGAATTAAAATTTACGCTCCAAACTCCTAAGTTAATACTTTCTAATCGATTCTGGTAGGAACCGGCAATGTCAATTTCATCTAGGCAGACACTGAGAGGTGATAGTCAAAAGCTGTTTTAGTGTGGACCTCTTGTCTCTTGTGCCTCAAAGGAGATGTAAATAGTTAAAGGATGATTCTCTTTGGTGTGTAAATATTTAGCAAAGAAGCTGTTAAGTCAGCCTTCGATAGGGCGAGGATTAAATGGATAATTCTCGGCACGTATGGATAAGAACCATGAGGTGATTCTCCATTCTCAATTTACATTGAGTCCAGTCTCACATTAGTTTGCAGTATTTAGTCTCCTTTCCTGAAATGTCCTGGAAAATAGATATTTTCGGATAATAGTTTTTGTTTGTTTTGGAGTTTTTGTTGGCTTTTTTTGTTGTTGTTTTTGTTTCGCCTTCTTAAATGGCTATTATAGATAGTGACTACTGAAGTCAAAATAAAACTGTAGAGATGAATGTCTACATTTCACATTTTATTTGAGAAGAAAGAACTCCAGTTTGAAGCATACACACAGACCAGATGGTATTCAGTACATCCAAAATACAAAGAGAAGTTTGGAGGTTTTATAAAAAGACAGAAATGTTACATATTGCTCTTTGAGAAAGTTCATTGGCACTAGTAAGTTTCTGGGGAGCTGGCAAGTTTTGACTGGTGAGCGATGGAGGTGGGTAAAATTAGTCTTCAAGTTGCAGCAGATCATTTCAGCAACTATAAAATTGGTTTCAGGTAATAGCAGGCAGTTTCAGCAACCAGGCCTGCAGAAAATTACTTTGTGTCTCGGCTGCTTTTTTTTTTTTTTTTTTTTTTTTTGAGACAGAGTCTTGCTCCGTGGCCAGGCTGGAGTGAAGTGGCGCGATCTTGGCTCACTGCAATCTCTGCCTCCTGGGTTCAAGCAATTCCCCTGCCTCAGCCTCCCAAGCAGCTGGGACTACAGGTGCACACCACCACACCGGGCTAAGTTTTTGTATTTTAGTAGAGATGGGTTTCACCATGTTGGCAGAATGGTCTCAATCTCTTGACCTGGTGATCCACCCACCTCGGCCTCCTAAAGTGCTGGGATTACAGGTGTGATGCCCGGCCTCAACTGCTTTTTCCTGATGGCTTCTTGACTCTGTTTTATTGGGTATGACAAGAATGACCCAATTCTATTATCAACTTTCACAATGATTAAGAACACGAAGTAAGGGTTTGAAACCTTATCTCACAGCTTACTAGCTGCATGACTTTGTCTGAGGTAGTTAACCATTCTGTTCCTTAGTTTCCTAATCCATAAAATGGACTTAAAGTAACTTATAATAGCACCTACCTCATATACCCCATAGGCTTGTTATGAGGATTTAAAAAGTTCGTATTTGCAAAATGTTTAGAGCATTGCTGGCACACAGTAAGTGCTGCATGATTTCTTGCCATTGTAATGAAATTATATCTCGAACAACAGCACAACATAGCACTCTAGCCGCTTTAGAAGAGGTTGCGAATGTCAAGGTGGAAATAAGGCAGAAGGGGTGTAGGTGACATTGTTAGAGATGCAGAGTGAGATGTGAGAAAGTAATGGGTGCGAGGAGCTGGTTAAGGGGGATTCAGGGGGCGGGTCTGAAGGCCTGGCACATGCACAGGTATATGATAATATAAAATCAGTAGGAACTTTAAAAAACATTAATTGCCATCCTTCCTCCAAATATGAAAGTAGAATACTGTTTCAGAATGACCCAGTTAAAAATACTACTAGACAACTCAATTTTATCTTACCTTAATGTCTCCAGGAACAAATAGATTAAGAATTACCACCTCTAAGAAAGACCTAAAAACAAACAAGAAATGTATGACCTATTCCAAGTTGCTGAGCTAAAGTTTACTTGGATGAACAGAGGTGATATTTCTCCAGTTCTGACGCATCCTTGAAATGAAGAGAGTGCATTCTGACGGGAATCAGATGCCGGGTCCAATCCTCAAAGCAAATCTCATCTTAGTGTCACCTTCATATTAAAAGCACATAGGGAAGAAGCCAGGTTGGCTGGCAATGGAGAGGTCTCTGGGGCCTCTGGTCAGACATGAGCTCAGAGGACTGAGCTGTGCTCAGGTCTGAGGGGAAAGTAGATATAGGGAGGCAAATAGGAAAATGACGTGATTTCATTTCCTTTGAGTGTATTCTTCAGAATACCAAGGCCCACTCCCTCTCAAACTTGTACAGATGTCTGCCACGTACTTGCACTCTGACTTCTCCCTTTCCAAGGCATGTGGAATACTGAAATACTTATATCTCTTCAGCTACCAATGTTTCTGCCATTCCAAGGGAATCTCAGAATGAGTCCTTCACTTCTGGATGTACATTTAAACTAGTCTCTAGGAGTGGTCCACAGACCCACAGGCCCTCTACATCTTGAATAACTTGAGTTTATGTATTTAAAATGTATATTCCTGGGTCCTACTCACATCAGGCCCTCTGAATTTTTATAGAACCTAATAGAACCTTTGGATGTACGGCCTAGGAATCTGCAGTGAAACATGCTCCTGTGTTGGTTTTTTTAGTACCCCAAAGCTTGAGAAGTATTGCATCTTTTCTGGGATGCTTATTTTTTAAACCCTTTTTCTTACTTCTGGGGCAAAAGGCTTTGGCAACCACCAACTCAACGATAATAAAGCAGCAGTAATTAAGAAAGGATGGATTGGAGGTTTCAGCTTGAGGTTCCTGAATTACAAAGAAGAGCTTTGAGGAAGCAGTCTGATGGGAGGGAGGCTACTGTATAAGGGATTTGAATTCCACCTGCTTGGATGTAACAAGCATTGTTCTGACTTAAACTTTTTGGTTGGTCTGTCTGAAGTGGATGAAGGGAGAAGAGAACTGACAGAGGAGCTCTGATGAGGTGAAAGCCTTTCCAAGGGTCCTGTGACACGATCAACGATTATCTCAGTGAGAAGGTCCCAGTTGCTCTCATTAATTCCTACGTATGTTCTCAAAAGGCAGAAAAGGGGTAGTGGGTACAGCTAGTCCCCACAAGAATATATTGTGCTTCTGGTAAGTAATTTTGAAGATAACTACTGTCCTCTCCTGATGCTTGTAAATACTGGATAAGATGTTTTGATTCAGTATGAGACCATACTATACGCATGCATTGTGTGTTACGCGGCAGGGCAAAGGTTCCAAGCCACTATCCTCTAAGCCAGGAGAGACGCTTCAGAGGCCTGTCTTACTGGCTGCCCCAGGCCGGCACCCCCTGTCACCGGCAGTGCTGACTCATTGAACTTCCTGCTGCTTTCCCCAGCAGAGAGGGCTGACTCAGAGTCTACACATGGGGTCCACTTCCAAGTTCTTCCAACTGGGCATATGCCTCCGCCACTCTCTGACTGTCCTTTGCCTGTGCCAAGGTTTCTGGGAAGAACAGGAAGTTCAGGGATGGCGGAAAATGTTTGGCAGATCCCCTGAGTCCAAAGCCAGGGCACCTGCTCCTGCCTGAGGGCAGAGAAGACTGGTAAGAAAAGCACTGAGGGCCCCAAAGGGGTGGAGACAAGGTTAAGGGCATGAAGGACCTTCTTGTCAGTTGTATTCTCTACATAAAATCACCTGTAAGAGAAAGTACATGTTCTCACACTTCAGGGTGCATTAGATATTGTTAAAATCAATATTGCTAAAAATTTAGATCCCACGATACCACTCCCAGAGATTCTGACTCAGTAGGTCTGGAATGGGCTCCAGGAATCCGTGTGTTGAACAAACTCCTGGAGACTCTGAGGCTGGTGGTCCCTGGCTTGCACTCTGGGAAGCAATGGGCTTTGAGGCAATCGGTTTCCCTCCAGCTTCTCTTTCTTCTGCGAGGGTTTTTGCCTACATAGATTCAGTGCTGGACAGAAGGAAATAATCGAGAGGGCCAAGAGTGAGGACCAGCACCTCCTTCTGAAGCATCTGGCAATTCCTTGGCTGGAGCTGGACAAGCTAGGTCACATACCTGCTCATCCTTGAACTTTCCTTGCTTTTAAGTTGGACAGTCAAGTTACATTATTCTGAAAAATAAAAAGACCAAAATGCATGCTGCTGGGGAAATATATATAATTTGATGCTACAGGTTAAATTTCTCAAATTAAAAATAAAGTTTTTATTTCTGCTTATATGAAAAAAAAATACAACAGTAGAATTCAGAATAATGTCTATTATGCTGAAAAGTCCCTGAACTGGTCTGTGATCAATTATTTATCAGAGATACTGCAACAGCCTCTGTTACTTTTGCCTATTGGCTACAAATCTGCTCTGGAAAATTCCAGTCATTCCAATCACCTGCCCTGGGAGATGTCACTCATTCCAAGTCAAGTCAGACGCACAATTCCAGATCTTGGCTGAGTCAGGTGATGACCTTAGTTGTGTGCATATAGTATGGTCTCATACTGAATCAAAACATCTTATCTAGTATTTACAAGCGTCAGGAGAGGAAAGTAGTCATCTTCAAAATTACTTACCTACCAGAAGCACAATGATACATAATAGGAAATTATATACGTTCCTCTTAAAGAAACATTACCAAGCTGATGCTAGATCTATTACGCCTTTGCTCATGCAACAAAGGTTTATTGTGTGTACAATATATGCCAGGCACTGTGCTGGGCACTGGGAATATCCTTGTAAGCAGAACAAATATGGTCCCCATCCTCATGGATTAGTAAAGTTTACTACAAATCTTATCTTAAATTAATCATTGTCGTAAACAAGCACAAATGTATTTACAGTTAAACTTTACATCTCTGCATTGCAGTTCTTTCTCTCTAAAATAAATAGTTTCTGTCTGTATTTAGTAGTTCATAAGAGTAGTTACAAGACAGTAGCCTCTGAGGAAAAAACACCCTTTAATTTTCTTAAAGCCTTGGAGTCTTTTTTTTTTTTTTTTGGAGACAGGTTCTCATTCAGTTGCCCAAGCTAGAGTGCAGTAGCACGGTCATAGCTTACAGTAACCTCAAACTTCTGGGCTCAAGCCATCCTCCTGCCTCAGCCTTTTGAGCAACTAGGACTACAGATGTGCACCACTGTGCCTGACCAATTTATTTGTTTATTTATTTTAATTCTTTTTTTTTGATATGGAGTCTCACTATATTGCCTATGCTGGTCTTGAACTCCTGGCCTCAAGCAATCCTCCCACCAAGGCCTCCCAAAGGGCTGGGATTTCTGGCGTGAGCCACCACACCTGGCCTGCCCTGGAATCTTAATGTAAAGTTTCTTGACTGTCTTCTCTGACTACAGGGAGTCTAATGAGACGCCACTGGAATTGTTAGTGACACTTATGGTTAACAGACATTAATATAACCAAGCAAGCCACCAGTTGTCAATGGATGTTGAGATAAAAGTTCTAACTTCAGATGCTCTGGCTATAAGGCTAGCCCTATAACTGGAACTCAGGTCTGGGTCACTTACTGCTGAAAAGCCAAACAACTCAAGAACTTTGGTAAAAGGAATGTTAGCTTTATTCGAGAAGTCAGTAACCAGGGGAAGGCAGTGAACTAGAGTTGAAAGGCCACCTTTCAGAATTGTGCCTCTAGGTAAAGAGTTTTTAAGGGAAATTAAGAGAAATGAAGATCAAAACCGTCTTGTGAAATGTAAGCAGTTTCAGTCAGCTGGGCAGTTAATCATTGCTTTCTTGGTGAAAGTTTTGTGACATTCTGCAGGTGCCATCAGCCTATTCTTACAGGCTAGTCAGCCCATTCCCAGAGCTGTTGGTCAATGTATTTTCTTTTTCTTTCTTTCCTTTCTCTCTCTTTCTCTCTCTTCCTTCCTCCCTCCCTCCCTCCCTCCCTCCCTCCCTTCCTCCCTCTCTTCCTCCCTTCTTTCTTTCTTTCTCTCTTTCTTTCTTTCTTTCTTCCTTTCTTTCTTTCTTTCTCTCTCTCTCTCTCTCTCTCTCTCTCTCTCTCTCTCTTTCTTTCTCTCCACAGAATCTTGCTGTGTTGCCCAGGCTGGAGTGTAGTGTTGTAGTCCTGGCTCACTGCAACCTCTGCCTCCCCAGTTCAAGTGCTTCTCCTGCCTCAGCTGCCCAAGTAGCTGGGATTACAGGCACATGCCACTACACCCAGCTAATTTTTGTATTTTTAGTAGAGACAGGGTTTCACCATGTTGGCCAGGCTGGTCTCGAACTCCTGGCCTCAAGTGATCCCCCACCTCGGCCTCTCAAAGTGCTGGGATTATAGGCATGAGCCACCGAGCCCAGCCAGAATATTTTATTTTATCGCTGTTGAAAGTTCTGTTTTCTTGAGGCTGTTTTTTGGGACTAATCTACAAACTCAAGGAAAACAATAATATTATTCAAACAAGCAAGCTTTTCTCTAACATGGAATTAATACTGTTAGAACCACATTTGCGTTTCTGGCACAGATAGATCATTTAATCTGTGATCTTCTCTTCTCTCACTAAGTAAACTAAAATGACTTTTGTATAACATATTATGTAACATTCACAAAATTAATTGAATCTGGTATAACATTTCTGCCCCGGGTGGCTGTTTTTTGTTTTTTGTTTTTTGTTTTTTCCCTGATGCATTACACAGCTCTGGGGCTCCTTGGTCTCTGACTCTCCACTGCCTTGTGTTATAAGAATGAGAGCCAAGGGAATGGTAGTATTCACAGCTGTGCCAGTTTTTCCTCTGTTGGCTGAACTTTTAGAGGCTGAGTAAGTCACCCCTCTGTAGTCTCACATGATGACGTCGGAACAGACAAAATGTCATCCTGTGAGTGAAACTTGAATCACCTATGTGTACTTGCTCTGCACATGAGAGAAAGTGCATGCAGAACTAGCCCTTCTTGGATTAATAGCATGGATAGTCTCGGTGGGTCAGTGTTTGAAGGTTCCCCCACATTTCTGTTTTAGGAGTTAAGTAAAGGTTATCCACTCAGTGTTTCTCAAAGTATGGTTGCAGACCACATTCACCGAATTAGCAAGGGCGCTTCTTTAAACCGCAGGTTCCTAGGCAACCTAGGGAATCAGATCTAGGGCTTAGGACCTAGAAATTGACATTTTAAACAGGCTCCCTAGAAGCACTGCAGATGTTTGACCCAGACTGAGAAGGCCGAAATGATCAACATGAGGGCAGTTGTTCAACCTAAACTTTGCTGCATGTTGGAATCTCTGGTGATCTTTTAAAAATTCAGATGCCTGACTCCCATTCTCAGATATTAGGATTCATTAGGTATGTAGAGCAACCTGGGCATCAGGATTTTTCAAAACTCCCCAGACCATTGTAATGTATAGCAGAGTTTAGGAACAGCTGCACTAGAACACATCAATTAATTCCTCCAATTTCATCTGCAAATTGCCTCAGATCTATTCTACCCAGGGCAAATAAAATTCTGGGCCACTATGCAGATGAGGATTTAAAAGCACTGATTTCTTTGTATGTTATTTCTTGTATGTGATTATGGAGAAGGCAGTGAATTACCAAATGGGATACTAATTTAGGGACAAGGATATGGGTAACTAGAGATTTGCTCATATCAATATAATAGAGGAGTGTCTGTCTCTGTTCCTTACTGCTACTCCCAGAAACTGATTTTACTCCACTGTATCCTATTTCAGACTTTTCCAGCTATGGTTTGTAACTCATTATGGGATTCTTAAATCAGGTTAATGGCTTGTAACCAGCATTTTTAGTGGAATGGAATGGAGAAGAATAGAATAGAATAGAATAGAATAGAATAGAATAGAATAGAATAGAATAGAATAGAATAGAATAGAATAGAATAGAATAGCAGAAAGCACATCATGCGCATGCGGCAGGGCTAATAACTGTTTCGTGAACAACATATATCTTACTGTGGTTCATGGTAAACAAACAAACAAACAAAAAACCTGGTTGGCATCCTGCCCTGCATGATGTTGTTGCAATGTGATTTCATTCCTCTCTCAATCTCATTTTGCTCCCCCCTTGATTTTCCCAATTGACAGGGATTTCTAAACCTCTTCCATTGAATGGAAAGGACAGCTGTAACTGAAGTTGGTGGCTTCATTCCATTCATTTGGAAAACACAGAGATAAAAACAAGCCAGGCACGTTGCACTCTTCCTGAAAAAGTGTCATCCCTTGGAGAAGGGCTCAGATGCTGAATGCACAACTTTCTCTTTCAGAAAGAACTGGCATCAAACCCATTCTGCCTTCAAGTTTTGAGATGCAGAGCTTTTAGTTCCTCTGCTAATAGAGCCTCGTCTGAATACTCTGCTTGAAAGGCAAAAGACATCTGCCTCAACTTCAATCAAGGAAAAATAGACCAACTGTACAGCAGGCAGAATTTATGATGACTGGAATTTTGTCTATCAATGGATGTAATTAATCCTTTGGCTTGAGGGCAATAAAATTTTGTCTTAAAGTAGCAGATCCTGCTCCATCAAACCACAACTCAACAGAGAGTAAATGCAAACATGTATCTATATTGAGAGATAGATTTTACTCTGATTAGAAAGACGAAGGAAGGTTTTGGGGATAAACAATAAGAAATTGCTGAGCAGAGCTGAGCCAGCCAGAAGGAAGAGCGATAGCAAGAGAAACTGTAGGCAGATGCAACGGCAGGATAAAATAGCTATGCCAGGGGTGTGATGGGGCCTGAGGAGAGCATGGCATGGAGACAGACACGTGCAGGGAACCAAGTGGTGGGAGGACAAGCCCACTGAGAGTGTTGCTGAACTGTAGCAGATCAGTAACTATCATTAGCATAGCCTCAGCAATGGCAATAATGATCATATTCTGGAAAAAAAATTGGTCTCTGCTTAAAATGGCTTGAAGTCCTGATAAGGGTGACATTCCGTTTCATAACAAATACTTTTGGAATGGACTTGACCAACAATCTAGAGATTTTCTTTCAGTTGACCAACTTTGATTTCCAAAGGTGTTACTTTTGTGAACCCCAAAATCTGAGACAGGTCTCGGTGAGTTTAGAAAGTTTATTTTGCCAAGGTTGAGGATGTGTACCCATGACACAGCCTCAGGTGGTCCTGATGACATGTGCCCAAAGTAGTCAGAACAGTTTGGTTTCATACATCGTAGGAAGACATGAGACATCGATCAACATATGTGACATAAACATTGGTTCAGTCTGGAAAAGCAGGGGACAACTCAAAGTGGGGAGGGGGCTTCCAGGTCATAGGTAGATAAAAGACAAATGGTTGCATTCTTCTGGGTTTCTGATTAGCCTCTCAAAAGGAGGCAATCAGATATGCATTTATCTCAGTGAGCGGAGCAATGACTTTAATAGAATGGGAGGCAGGTCGTAAGCAGTTCCCAACTTGACTTTTCCCTTTAGCTTAGTGATTCTGGGGACCCAAGATATTTTCCTTTCACACTTTGGATAAATATGATATGTGACCCTGCAAGGAATAACGAAAATTATTCTGCTTATATATTCTTAGAGGATACATTAATGTCTCAGTGATTGTCATTCATCTTTCACAGCACCTAGCAAAATACTCAAAAAAGTTGTGCTAAAAACAAAATCACCAGCTCTTCTTGCTCTACTTGTCCTCTTTATATCTCTTGCTTTAGTGTTTGCACCAAATAAACCCTCACTCTGCATATTTGCCTTCTGCGTAGAAGCTAAGAAAGGACTTGCTAGCACAATTTGATCCATACTTCTGAATAAAAAATAACCAGAGATAAAGTTATTCTTTGGTCAAATGATAGAATGAAGCCAGTATATAAACGGGATCATTTTTGAAAATTGTACTCTAGGTCTCAAGAATATCACTGTTAGACAATTGATATGGGATATGTGAGAACAGGCTACACAGCAAGTCTTTAAGCATAAAGCCAAGACAGATCAAGTTTATTAACTTCATCCAATGAGAACTGGCCAGGCATAGTGGCACATGGCTGTAATCCCAGCACTTTGGGAGGCCAAGGCAGGCAGATCACTTGAGCCCAGGAAGTTCAAGACCTGCCTGGGCAACATGGTGAAACCCAGTCTCTACAAAAATACAAACTTAGCCAGGCATAGTGGCGTGTGCCTGTAGACCCAGCTACTCAGGAGGCAGAGGTGGAAGAACTGCTTGAGCTCAGGAGGCTGAGGCTGCAGTGAGCCAAAGATCACACCACTGCACTCCAGTCTGGATCACAGAGCGAGACTCTGTCCCATAAAAAATTGAAAAAAATTGAAAAAAAAAAAAAAAGATTTAATCATGCTCTGCAATTCTTTAAAAAGCAAAAACAGATTTTTTAGATCGTGCAACAACTCTGAGATGCACTGAGCAACAAGAAGAGAATTACCAAGCTCATTTTTATTTTATACTTCCAGGGAGAGTGTCATTCTCCAGGCATGCAGAGAACCCTTCTAAGCTAGTATAAACAACCCGAGTGTTATCTAAAACTAGTCTCCTATTGGCAAATATTGGCTTTGTAGTTGTTACTTTGTTTATTTCAAATCCTGAATAAACAGAACCTTCAGTTAGTGGGACAGTGATTTTCAAACACCACTATATGTCAGAATTTTCTGCACAGCTTGGAAAACATGCAACTGCCTAGACCCAATTCTATTAAATCACCCAGGAAGACTTAAAAGAATGCTGATGCCTGGCCTCATCCTAGATTGATTGAATCAGAATCTCTAACAATATAAGACCTAGCCATTGGTTTTTTTTTTTTTTTTTTGAGACTCTGTCTCATAAAAACTCTGTCGCCAGGCTGCAGTGCAATGGCACAATCTTGGCTCACTGCAACCTCCACCTCCAGGGTTCAAGCAATTCTCCTGCCTCAGCCTCCCAAGCAGCTGGGATTACAGGTCCCTGCCACTATGCCCGGCTTATTTTTGTATTTTTAGTAGAGAGTGGGTTTCGCCATGTTGGTCAGGCTGGTCTCGAACTCCTGACCTCAGGTGATCCACCCGCCTCAGCCTCCCAAAGTGCTGGGAATACAGGCGTGAGCCACCATGCCCGGCTACCATTGATATTTTCTAAAAGTACCCCTATGAGATTCTAAGGTGCAGACCTGGGTTGAGAACTCCTGCCCTACTGAGCCTGATTTAGTAGTCAGGGTCAGGGTCCAGGCCTCTCCATATTTAATAGATATCACAAGTGATTCAGGTCTATGGCCTTTGGATCTTATTCTTAAAACCAATGGCCTAGGTCACGTCAAAGATCTAGATAACGCCAAAGCTCTATAAATTGATGACTCTCAAAATGGGCATACCTCATTCCTCCTTTGACTTTTTTTTTTTTTTTTTTTTTTTTTACTGTAACACTATCTCTTAAATAAATTTTGGCCTGCATCATAAGGAGGGAGGATTATTTATTTATTTATTTATTTATTTATTTATTTATTTATTTATTTGAGATAAAGTCTTGCTATGTTGCCCAGGGTGGTCACAAACTCCTGGCTTAAGTAATCCTCCTGCCTGGGCCTCCCAAAGTGCTGGGATTATAGGCATGAGCCACTGCATCTGGCAAAAGGATTACCTTAAATAGGACAACCAGATTTGTTAACTGATTACAGATGGTTAAAGATAGAAAAATGTGTTATATTAGGGCAAAAGTTGATTTTCGTCTGAATGTAGTATCAGAATTCCATAAGCAAATGATTGCATTTCTGAGGAAAAAAACCCCAAAATTAATATCTAATAAAAACCAGTTTTAGAAATAAGTTTTAATTCAGAAAACAATATTTATATTAAATCATAATTAACATTTAAAAGCTACTTAAAGAGCTAAGGGGGTAGATAACAGGAGAGTCATTACAGCATTATATTTAGTAACAAAAAAATCAAAAACAACTTAAATGTCTTAAATGTCTATTCAAAAAGGAACTAGCTAAATATTATATACGATTAACAGTGTTAATATATAGAGAGCAGCCATTAAAAGAAATGCTGCTGCTCTCTATATATTAATTTTTTAAATCTTCAAGATATACCTGAAAAATAGAAGCAAATGGCGGACACATATGAAGTATAAAATCTTTTGTGTTTTTAAAAATAGGCCTGTATGAAAATCCATGAGATTTCTCTGGAAAGATACACAATAAACGGATCATCGTGATTTCCTCCAGGGAGGGAAACTTTGTGACTGGGAAAAGGAGACTTTCCCCACTAGCAGTCCTTTGGCCCTTTGGGATTTTTGTGCCATTTGAATTAGTCAATCTAAATTTCTAAAAAGAAAAGATCGGTCAGGCGGCAGCTCACGCCTGTAATCCCAGCACTTTGGGAGGCCGAGGTGGGTGGATCACCAGGTCAGGAGATTAAGACCATCCTGGCTAACACAATGAAACCCCGTCTCTACTAAAAATACAAAAAATTAGCCGGGTGTGGTGGCGGGCGCCTGTAGTCCCAGCTACTCGAGAGGCTGAGGCAGGAGAATGGCGTGAACCCGGGAGGCAGAGCTTGCAGTGAGCCAAGATCGCCACTGCACCCCAGCCTGGGTGACAGAGCGAGACTCCGTCTCAAAAAAAAAAAAAACAAAAAAAAAAAGATCAAGTGTAAACTACAAGTTTTAAAGTGCATCTTGTTGCAAACAAACCCTGGTATATAGTAGGCATTCAATAAATGTTTATTAAATAAATCTGTTACCTTATTCCTCTTCTATTATTCAGTCATTCAATCTCCTCTTCCCTTGGTGTTTAGGGGAGGGAGGAGGAGGCAGAGGATAACCAAAGTTTCACATAATATGCCTTAGTGCTTTGTGGGTGCTAAGTGTGTGCTAAGCATTATGTTAAATAACATCTTGACACATGTTCATCATCTCAGGTAATTCTACAACATCCTTGTGAAGCAAATATTATCTCTATTTTACAGATGAGAAAGTTGAGGCTTAGAGAGGTCACTGCAAGCCCAAGCAAATTGCATTTTATACACACACACACACACACACATATGCACGCATACACACATACACACACACACACACACAAAGAAACCCTTTTTTGGAGGGCGGGGAGACAGTCTCACTCTATCACCCAGGCTGGAGTGCAGTGGCAGGACCTCAGCTCACTGCAACCTCCGCTTCCCGAGTTCACACGATTTTCATGCCTGAGCCTCCCCAGTAGCTGAGATTACAGGTGTGCGTCACCATGCCCGGCTAATTTTTGTATTTTTAGTAGAGACAAGGTTTCACCATGTTGGCCAGGCTGGTGTTGAACTCCTGACCTCAAGCGATCCACCCACCTCGGCCTCCCAAAGTGCTGGGATTACAGGCGTGAGCCACTGCACCCAGCCACAAATAAACAATTTTAAAGTATGTGCAAAATGCTATGGGGACAATGAAGATGAATATACTCTTTGCCCTTCAAAAGGGTCATAGTAAGGGAAACATTTATGTGTAATATTACTGTGATGCAAGCCAAGAGCGAGTACCATGTGGGAACTTCAAAGGGAAGAGATCCCCCAGGAGAGAGAAAGAAGGACTCAAGGAAGGCTTCAGAGAGGAGAACCTCATTAAGCAGGACTTGGAAAGGAGAGATCAGGAGAAAAGTCATGTGAATCACATGTTCGGCACTATGCCAAGTGCTTTGTATACATTCTCATATCGTATTATTTTAATCATAACAATTCTAATCAAAACAATAAGTATTATGGTTCCCAACTTTAGATGCCTAAACCAAAACCTAAAGAAGAAATTTCCCCAAATGTTCTAGTTCACATGTAATGTCTCCTTACCTCCTGATGGCCTCCTCTATCAGGGATTTTATATAACTTGTGGGTGTGCATGTATATGTATGTGTGTGTGTGCTCACACACACACATTCCTTAACTCTAATATAAGTATAAACTACTTGAGGCAGGAAACTGTATTTCATATTTCTTTAATATCCCCTCATTATATGCTTACATATAGATGCTGAAATGTGGTAACATGTTAGTGTCAAACAGTCTGTATACCTACCCATTTTTATTTTTTTGTAAAGGTTTTATGACAGCAGATGAAAGGAAATTATTCAACCACCTCAAGTCTCCTCATCTGAAATACTGGGTTCCATTCATCTGGTTTGGAAACCTTGCAACTAAAGCCCGGAATGAAGGTAGAATCAGAGACAGTGTTGATCTGCAATCATTGATGACTGTAAGTATATCATAAATCACAAGAAAAAGGTGCTAATTAGAGACCAAGAGGGACCTGGATATAGCACATTAGACCAGGAAGAGTCAGCTTTGTTCAGTCCTGGTTCCGGAGGAACTGAAAAGATTGGAGCAGTGTCAGACCCCTCAACATGCAGGACAGAGGTGGTACACAGCTAAACTCGAGTTGCTTGGAAATGGTTCCTTGGAAGCTGCGTTTTAAACAGAATCATGCTTTGTAATAGGCTCTGTAAGAAAGTATTCCTTGATTGATTAGCCAAGGGTCGCCAACGGCTCGGAAAGCTGTGGTGCCCCTGTAGTATATTTGCCATCCCTGGCTCCAGGATTCTAGAAAAAAATCTGGAGGAGAAATAAAGCTCCCCAGCCAAATATTTCCCCAAAATTGGAATATCGCAACTTAAGCCAACCTTTCAGATACTCTAGTAAGTAAAATAGTATTTTCACTAAACAAAATAACCCCCCCAGAAAAAATTTTTATGTAAGGGCTGGATATATTGGTGCCATGACAATCCCCTCCCTGGATTAGGCTAACGGGAGTGAATTGTTTAAAAATAGCACCCAAATTAATGTGAACTCTTTTGCCTAGTCTTACATAATAACTTGTGTACAATAGATGAGAAAATCAAAGAATCCTGTCCTTCCTGCTTCAGAGATAGATTTTCTATCAATATGAGTGTTATAGTCTCCATTTGTGGGAGTAATTATATCTCTTTTCTAAGATCTACAGTAAGCATGTTTTAAAATGAGAGAAACAAAAAAAAAATTGCTTCCAGATTACCTACCAAAATCGATAAAAATTACTTATTTAAAATATTAGCAATTTCCTTCTCACCATGACTTTGGGCCAATATACACGTTGGAAATTATGGGTTCAATAGAATGTGGGGGGGGATATTTCTATGAAGGCCTTTTTTTTTTGGAAATAGTCTCAGTCTGTTGTCCAGGCTATATGCAGCACAGTGGCGCAATCATGGCTCACTGCAGCCTTGACCTCTTATACGCAAGTGATTCTCCCACCTCAGCCTCTAGAGTAACTGGGACAACAGGCACGTGACACCAAGCCTAGCTAATTTATCTACTTTTTCTAGAAACAACGTGTTTCTGTGTTGCCCAGGCTTATCTCAAACTCCTGGGCTCAAGCAATCCTCCTGCCTCGGCCTCCCAAAGTGCTGGGATTATAGGCATGAGCCACCATACCTGGCCATGACTTATTTTAATATTTTTTTAAATGTCCAAATGTACTCACCAATGAACTCATTGTTCCAATGATGTTCATTGATTGATTGTCATTTTTAGAACTTTCCTTTTGGAGTATCCTTGGGAACCAGTTTACTAGTCTTATAGTCAGTCCTGTAAAAGACATGCTCACATTCTGAATCCCAGTAAGTGCTTATTACCACACCTGTCATCTTAGTAAATCATGCCTGATCTGTTTCTGGCTTAGGAAATGAATCGATACCGCTCTTGGTGCAGCCTCTTATTCGGTTATGACTGGGTTGGGATTCCGCTGGTTTACACCCAGGTAAGAAATACTTTGCATGGAATTCTTTATTTCTACTTGTCCACCTTGGCACTGTAGCTTTGCTGTGGGAGGCCAGCACCGTCCCCTCACTCCGGTCTCTCTCTGTTCCAGGTTGTTACTCTTGCTGTCTATACCTTCTTCTTTGCGTGCCTGATTGGACGCCAGTTTTTGGATCCCACCAAAGGCTACGCAGGGCATGACTTGGATCTTTACATTCCAATCTTCACCCTCCTACAATTCTTCTTCTATGCAGGATGGCTCAAGGTAGCCAATGGTCTCAGGGCCCCACTTTGTAATCTGTTATGTTCCAGACTCTCCACACTGATCCTTTACTGAGTCTTTAGCAAATCATTCACGAGTGAGTCAAAGGTAGATCTAACATGTAATAGCTCAGCAATATTATTACTTTTCTGCCAGGGATTCAAGTGACAGGGATATACTCAGTACTGTCTGAAGCAGCTCATTTGTGCAAAGAGATTAGAATAACACTCTTTTATGGTTATTGATTTTCTTTTACGTCTCTGTGTATTCCCATTAGGATTACAATAGTGTAACTAAAGTAATAAGTGTACCTGCATTGATATTGTGTACCACAATAAGCAACTAGGCAGAGTAAAAGAGTCAACAAGAAGCCTTATAAATCAGACTTAACCATTAATATTGCAGTAGAATCTTGGTTCTGCTCAACTCTATAAATAGTTATTGCAGTTCCCTGAAATTCTGCTAGCTGTCCCACAACATTAAATGTACCCCATTTTCTTTTTTTTTTTTTTTTTCCTAAGACAGAGTCTTGCTCTGTTGCCCAGGCTGGAGTGCAGTGATGCAATCTAGGCTCACTACAACTTCCGCCTCCCGGGTTGAAGCAATTCTCCTACCTCAGCCTCCCAAGTAGCTGGGATTACAGGTGTGAGCCACCGTGCCCAGTCTAAATGTACCCCATTTTCAAAACCAGAACCGAGACTCAGAATTCCTCAGAATCAGAATCAGAAACACCAGAAATAATGACAACATCTGGTTTGCCAGGGAATTAAACAGGTTCAGGAGGTGAGAACGGCTTGCCTAACTATCTGTGTAGAATTTTCCTTGTTTCCCCTCCCTTCATCACCACCTCCTCAAATGTATGTGTGTAAATATCAGAGACCCGATTCTTCCATCACCTCTGTAAACTTCCAAATGGGAAGTATGTCATAGAAAAAAATCAATGACAATGGCTTCATTAAACTCATTGAAAGGCAATGATGGTATGAAGATGATATTCATAAAGTAGAATTTTCAAATGTTTGGCTTTCCAAAGAGCCATACGTTGTCGTGACCCGTTGAGGCCTTCAGGTTGCAGTGAAATTTTCCCTGCAAAAGTCTTTCATTTCATTAGTTTGAATCTTAACCAAAAAAAAAATATGTTGACATTTCCAATTATACTCCAAAGAGTAAAGGCATGTCCCTTACAAATGGCAAAAGCATTTTTAATCAGATTACCATGATTCTTAATTATTTCTACCTGCATAGGAGCAAGAACGCAGAAGAGACTAATGACTTTCATTTTCCATTAGAGGAAAAAGTAGAGTTTAGCTTTATAAAGACAAAATCACCGCAGTGGCCCAAATAATCATTCTCAAAAAGTAATTTTCTTCCTTTCCCGAGTTGCGCCAAGCTTTTTATTCTTTGTTTTGTGTCCATGTAAGGTGCTTGACCACCTGTAAAGAGCAAATAATGGTTCCTTCCTTCTGACATGCTTTCTAAAATATTTACATCCTTTTCCTTTATAAACTGTTTTAAAGTCCAGCGCAGTGGCTCATGCCTGTAACCCAAGCACTTTGAGAGACGGAGGTAGGAGGATTGCTCAGGAGTTCAAGAACAGCCTGGGCAACATGGCGAAACCCCATCTCTCCAAAAAAAAAAAACAAAAAACAAAAAAATTAGCAGGCATGGTGGCGCATGCCTGCAGTCCCAGCTACCGAGAAGGCTGAGGTGAAAGGGTCGCTTGAGCCTAGGAGGCCGAGGGTGCAGTGAGCCATGTTCACACCACTGCACTCCAGCCTAGGTAACAGAGCAAAACCCTGTGTAAAATAAAATAAAATAAAATAAATCTTAAAAGAAAAAATATTAAAAGGCACAATCTTAGCTCCATTAAAGGATAGGCAAACCTGCTGGGTGTGGTGGCATATGCCTATAATCCCAGCACTTTGGGAGGCTGAGGCAGGAAAATCGCTTGACCATGGGAGGCAGAGGTTGCGAGCCGAAATCACACCATTGTACTCCAGCCTGGGCAACAAGAGTGAAACTCCATCTCAGAAAGAAAGATAGGCAAACCTAAACACCAATGGGTTGTGCCTCCATTTCTAAACAGCTGTTCTATCTCAATGATTAGGATATTTATAAATCTTTTCAAAGTACAGAAAAGCCATCTTAACCTTATGAATAGTATATCATTCAGTTACTTGCTGGAAATGCAGCCCTAAGTGGAATAAAAGATATATTTTGAGATTGTCAATTCAGAAACATACATGCCATTTTGTCAGTTTAATGTAGACTATGATAATATATGCAGGACTGATTGCATAAAAATGAAAATCTGGATAGAATAAAAAAAGGTTTCAGAACTCAACCCTTAATTAATCTAAGTAAATCTCCAGGCAAGAAAGGGCAGATAGCCCTATGAAACTGGTGACAAGAACAACATAGATATCACTGTGAGGCTTGCTGATTCAGGACACAGACCTGCCTAAGGAAAGTCACTTAAAATAAGAGCCACATACTAAAATCCCCTGGGAGCTTTACCCAACACTGATGCCTGGGCTCAGTCAGCCTGGTTAAATCGGAATCTCTGCGGAAGGGACCCAGGCATCAGTTGGGTTTTTTTTAAGAGCTCCTCAGATGAGTTTAATGTGCAGCCAAGGTTGAAAAAAACTGCTCTAAGTATTAATACATTGACTTAAATCCTAAAAGTAGGTAGATTTTCCACTGAATAGTTTCAGAATCTAGAATATTGAGACTCTAAAAACTAATCACATGGTACCTTTATTTTACACATTTAAAATGTTTTTCCATCTAGACTCAATGTAAAATCTCCCTCTCCCCCAACTCTCTCCCTCTCTCTCTCTCTCTCTCACACACACAGGCATGCGCATATGTCCAGATAATAAAAACCAAGTGAAAATTTTCAACAAGGAAAATGATAGATAAGTTGTATTTGACATATAAACCTCTCATCAAGAAGGCTATTCAATTCAGGAATATGATAAGAATATTTAATATTGATCAAATATTCAAAGATATGCGACAATAGTTACCTAACATTTTCCCGGCAGGAAAACTAACTTACTGGATAAGGGTAAATCCTTTAGGGTAAAACTAAGTAAGCCTCAATTTCCAGCTTTAGGACTTACTAGCTCTCTGACTCATTTACTTCGCAGTTACGTTCAATAACTGTGAAAGCTGGGCCAGGCACAAGTGGCTCATGCCTGTAATCTCAACACTTTGGGAGGTCGAGGAGGGCAGAACACCTGAGCTCAGGGGTTCAAGACCAGCCTGGCCAACATGGTGAAACCCCATCTCTACTGAAAAAAATCCAAAAAAAATTAGCTGGATGTGATGGTGCTCACCTGTAGTCCCAGCTACTCAGAAGACTGAGGCAGGAGAATTGCTTGAACCTGGGAGGCAGAGTTTGCAGTGAGCCACGATTATGCCACTGCACTCCAGCCTGGGCAACAGGGCGAGACACTGTCTAAAAAAATAAAAATAAAAATAAATTGTGAAAGCCTCTTATATTATTTTCTTTCATTGTGATTTAAGTCTTTCTTTGCTGTTTAACCTTCTCCCTGTGTACATTTTGCCTTATTATCTGGGCCCTGTAAATTCCCTGAAAGCACAGCCTGTGTACCCTTCAGGGTGCCTTGCAAATAGTTGGTTCTCCTTCACTATTCACTCATTTGATTTGGCTCCTAAATCGGACATGGCTTCCCCTGATAGGGCCTGCATTGTCACCAGTTGGATGGACAGATCCATTTGGAGAGCATACCTACAAAGGTGCATCATTCATGGTTTGAGAATCATGTCTTGCTTGCTAATAAATATCTGGGTAGAACAATCTACTCCCCTCTACTCTTCATATTATGAAAGTCACAAAAGGAAGCAGAGAGGAAAATAGGAATCATCTCCAGATTCTATTCTTAGTTTTCACGGGTATCATGATGGATTTATTTTATGTTCAACTACAGGTAGCAGAGCAGCTTATCAACCCTTTTGGAGAAGATGATGATGATTTCGAAACTAACTGGTGCATTGACAGAAATTTGCAGGTTAGAGGAATTTTCTTTCTCTTTCAAATATTAATAATAAGTCACTTGTGATATTTCAAATCTAAGCAGATTTTAAATGCACGCCTCTTGGCTTCAGAGCTTTAGCCACAAATGAAAGAGGCTTGGCTGTGCACTATGCTGTCTCAGGTCCTTTTGGAAGCTTATACATCCGGGATTTCAGCTCCAGTGAAATGTAGTTCCTTTTAAGTAGAATTTCAAGCCAATTTTCTTTGTAAGCCTCTCTATTAGCTTTTTCTAGCCTCTTTCATCTCAGCATAGAGCAGTATTTTAAATTGTTCTTTGGTTTGTTTTCTATTGCCAACCAGAGAGGTTAATAGTGACTTAAAATGGCATCCAGACACAATCTGGTGGGAGTTCCCAAAGTCGTATCACATCAATCCCAGCAGTCAGAGAGCCACCGGTTGGACACTGGGAGCCTGGGCCATGCCAGCCGGTGTCTCAAATCTGCATGAAATGCACTTAATGGGCCCCAGGGCCCTTACCCTGAAGCACTATTCCAGAGAGCTTTTCATGAAGAACCAGCATGAAGGAATTTTCCTTTTAGGCAAGACTCTCCCTAGACCATTCTCTTCCCTGTGAACTACAGATGAGTGAAGGCCTTCATCTTGTTCATTTGTTTCAAGCCCTTAGTTGGCAGTTAAGTAAGTCCAAACATCTCACAGCAGATCCCAGTGTCAGTCTCTTAGGGAGGACACATAATGCCGAGGTCACTCACTTTGTCAAAATCGGAATCCCAGAGGATTAATAATGTATTCATGTATCCCTTTGTCAAAGCCAAGAGGAGAGAGCACCATAGCACCAAGCAGTATAGACTTCTTGATATGTTTTTCCAAACAAAGAAATGAACAAGAAACCAGGGCATATAAGAAGTGATGCCAAGTAAAAATGTGTTTACGGGGTTAACAGAATGAAAACTGGAATCTTCACCTTCCTGTAATATTTGGGGTTAAGTGGGTGCTGTCAGGTTAAACAACAGCATAATTGTGAGCACAGAATAAAAAGATGGCTCCCCTCCCTCCAGCTAAGAGGCAGCTCCTCTCTGGGGTGTGTGGTTTGATCCCGGAGTGTGGGAGGCTTGAAGCCCCACTTATCCTCATTGCAAAGTACTCTTGAGCAGTAAACGACAGATACAACTCTCTGGCAGCTGTGGTCATGGCAAATACGAACTATAGACATTGGTATATTCACTCACTTAGACTGTGTCCTAGCCCACTCTAACTCTTATCTGCCCACAAAAACTTCTCTTTTTTATTTAATTTACATCTGAGTTATTCTAACAATATAACAATGATTTTAGGTCTCTCTTTTAGCTGTGGACGAAATGCACATGAGCTTACCCAAGATGAAGAAGGACATTTATTGGGACGATTCTGCTGCTCGTCCACCATACACATTGGCAGCTGCTGACTACTGCATACCCTCATTTCTGGGGTCAACAGTCCAGATGGGGTAAGTACATTTTTTTTAAATCTCCAATATTTTCCAGCCTGAGCAACATAGTGAGACCTTATCTCTACAAAAAAAAAAGAAAAGAAAAGAAAAGAAATAAAATAATTTAAAGTAGCCAACTGTGATGGCACCTGTAGTCCTAGCTACTTGGAGAGGCTGCAGTCGGAGGATTGCTGGAGCCCAGGGGTCCAAGGCTTTAGTGAGCTGTGATTGTGCCATTGCATTGTAGCCTGGGTGACAAAGTGAAACTCTGTCTCAAGAAAAATAATTAATTAATGAAAATTAAAATAAATATCTCCAATATTTAGGAAGTGAGCAGATAGATCACTGTTCTAATCTTTTTACCTTTTTTTGGCATTTTTTTCTACCTGGGCTTAGTATGTACGTCAGTCTCTGTTCAGTGGTTTTAACACAGCAATCACCCCTATGTATAATGAGCTTTAAAGTTGAGGCCTGAAGTAAATCAGGCACAGTTCTATATTTCATTAAGTCTGAGCATGTATTTGATATTGCAGAAGTGTGTGAATGTGGGAGAATTTTATTTGCTGAAGGCAGATGCCACAGTTTCCACGTAAATTAAAGAGAAAAGCACAGACTAATTCAGAAAGTAAGAAACTCTCCACTCAAAAACAAAACAAACAAAAAACTGTAGCAAAAGGGGAAACTTCTGTGGAATTTTTCTTATAACTCTTGGCAAGACTATGGCTCATAGTTCCCTGAGGCATGCTCTAAGCGGATTTATGCAGTGGGTTCGTGTCCCGTGGTTGCTGCCTGTGACCCTTCTTTTCCTCCTCCCCGAAGTGGCCTGCCCTCCTCCTTCCACTTGCAGGAGATCTCGCTTCAACCCTGTTCCCTTTGCTGAAGGTCTCCTAATCCCCATCAGTGATGGTTTGTGGCACTTCTCTTCCAAAGGGGCCCCTGAGGCTGAAAACCTTTCAAGACCCAAAGAAAAGGAAGACTGAAAGTGGAATTTCAGTAGTTCTGGAAAGTAATGAGAAAGATTTAGGAGCCAGGAGATTTGCCTTGTTGCCCACAAAGCACATCTTAGAGAAGGTTGCCTACTCCAGGCTAGATTTGCTTCTGCTTCTAGCTAGCCTTCTAAGACCAGACCCACCCACCCAGGGCTCCTTCCAGGCCAGAGAGCTCATCCCAGCCCTCAGTGTATTCTCAGTTTCCATGGATAGGAATCTCTTGTTGTATGCATGTCTCAGCCTTCATGATACCTTCTGCTGGGGCAGAGCTTCATGGATATCCAGCAATCTTCTCAATTTTCAGAATTAATAAGAGCTGTTTTTCCGTGAGTTTGATTTTAGATAATTAAATATGCTTTATCCTTCTCCTCACTCCCACCATTGATTAATGCAAAGTACTTGAAGATTTAACTTGAAAAGAAAAGAGACCAGCAATGCTGATAGAATCAGGGCATCATTGTGATGACTCTATTTAGACTGCAAATGCTCCGCAGGCTCTATTTCTAATGTCCATTGAGTTGTTCTTACCCCGTGGTTAAGATGATTTTTTGAAGGTCTCAAAATTTTTATCCTGATCTACTTACTCATCCTAATCATCATAATTCTGCAGATTACCATATACATGTTCATGTTCTTTAGAAAATATTAAAACACAATGTTTCTCCTGTTTCTAAATACAGAAACAGAATTAGGGATTGACAAGATCTCAGAGAAAATTTCTTCCCCAGAAGATTATTGGGAAGATTCCATGAGATTGTAAACATTAAAATGCTTTAGGTAAAACTATAGAGTATGATGATTATTATCACCTAGTCAAGTCTTATTTGTGGATGTCAAACTGAAGCAGAGAAAGATTAAATCACTTTAAGCTATTTTTCATATTAAACTCACCCTGGAAATTTAGGACAGAAAATAAAACAACTGAGAGAAAACCAGGAGGTACAATATTTAAAACTGCAGCAAAAAATTTTCAGTTGTCAGAGAGAAGTCCTCCAACTAAAATGGCCTATTTACCAGCAGGATGGAGAGAAGAACAGACAAAGGCCAGAATCTACGGGGAGAGGGTTTTGTGAGAGGTTTAACTGGATCTGCTAGAACCAATTGATCAAAGAAACTATTAGGCAAAAGCTCACTTGATCTTGATTTTCTGTAGAAATGAGGACCATTAAAGTGGACCACAATCCAGTAAAATTTACTGCAGGAAAACAGGCGATCAGAAGCCCTGAGTTGATAGAAATGGCGCCCTTTGGATTTATTAATATCTATTTTTCCTATGATTGTTGTATTAGAAAAAATGTTTCTGTTGCCTATGATGAAAACCAAATTCAAGCTTTCTTAAGCAAAAGGAGGTTTATAGTGTTACACCCAGAGACGAGCCTAGCTTTGGGTGTCACTAGATCCAGAGGCTCAGAGAATGTCACCAGGACTCACCATTGCCCATGACTCTCAGGTCTGCTTTTCTCTCCACTGGCTCAGATTTCAGGCAGTCTCTCTCATCCTGAGGGCAAAATGGCAAAATGGCAAGCTCCAGGCTTACAGCTTACTGTCTCAGCTAACCTGTGGAAAGGGCACATCTCTTTTCCAACTCTTGAAACTGAAGTGCTGGATTTGCTATGACTGACTAGGCTTGGTTCACATATCCGTTCCTGGGCTAATTACTATCAACAGGGAGACAATATTTTGACTATTCATGGCTGGTTTATAGGTCCATCTTTGAACCAAGGGTTACAGTCAGCCCCATCCAACCATATGGAGTATGTGATATCTCAAGAAAAAGCAAGATGCTATCATCAGGAGAAGAGTGAATGGTTTTGCTGAGCTGGCAAAAACAGTAGATGTTCTCTAAAATCATCGAAGATAATTCCCTAAGCAATGAATGGTTCCTTCACCAAATACAAGGTCAATGTCAAATGAGCCACCTGACTGAGGCTCAGGGCAAGGGGAAGGTAAAAGTTAAGAATTCCTCTAGCACCAGTGGTTTTGTTGGTGCTGACTGAGCCAATGAGCTCTTTGCATGAGAGTGAAGACCACATATCAAGATGCTGTAGACACAAGCATTCCATTTTATAAAAGTGCCTGCTGCTTGATGACCATATCAAATCCTTTCCTGGATGAGATTTTTTAAAATTTTCTTATTCTCTTTGAGGTGTATGTTCCCAGCATATTGAATTCAGAAATCAAATTGTCCTTACCTTTTCATATCAATGTTTTGGGTTTGTAGCCACAATTCCCATAATAACCCGGATATTCTAAAATCAAAGCAGTGCCCTTCAAGAACAGAGCAAAAGTACTCCTCTCCAAGGGCCACCTGCAGGATCACCCGCCTCCCAGCCAGCACACTCAACAGCGCTGTTCACGTTCAGCACACTGTTCATTTCCACTTCAGAAGGAAACTCCTCGGAGACAATGTCTTCATTCTCTAAATTAAGGAACATGTTCAAAACATGGCCTTATTTTCTGCATATTTACTAAATAGATATAACTCAAATAAATCAATTTTCCTTCTTTCTATCTTAAGTACAAATTTAAAATGCATTTTCCCTTGGACCCTCACATACAGAATGTGCTCATTTATTTATTCAGGTACATTTTTTTCAGGGCCTACTATGAGGTAGGTTCTATGCCAGATGCTAGAGGTAGTCAAAAAAAGAAAAGAAAAAAAAAAAAACGCCTCCTAAGCTCACAGATGTAAGGCCAAGAAAAGTGACAATACAATGTGGTAAATGCTACAGTGGAGAAATGCTCAGCCTCATGGGAACACACACAATGAAGACACACTTCACCCAGCCTGGTGAAGCAGAGAAAGCCGCTTGGAGTCAGGGACTCTAATATGCATCTTTAAGAGTGAGTTAGGAGGCGGGCATGGTGGCTCACACCTGTAATCCCAGCACTTTGGGAGGCCGAGGCAGGTAGATCACCTGAGGTCAGGAGTTCAAGACCAGCCTGATCAACATGGTGAAACCCAGTCTCTACTACAAATACAAAATTAGCTGAGCATGGTGGCACAACCTGTAATCCTAGCTACTCAGGAGGCTGAGGCAGGAGAATCGCTTGAACCCAGGAGGCAGAGGAGGTTGCAGTGAGCCAAGATTGCACCATTACACTCCAGCCTGGGCAACAAGAGTGAAGAGTAAAACTCCATTTCAAAAAAAAAAAAAGAATGAATTAGGAGCCAGTGCACAGATAGGATTGAGGGGATTCAGCAGAGGGCACATTTCAGGCCAGTATGGACAAAGACAGAAAGGAATGATAAATAGTGTACTCAGAGTAACAATTTGATAGGCAAACCAGAAGAGCCAATAAATGAATCTGGAGAGGAGGCAAGGGCAGAAGATGGAGGGTTTTATAGGCCAGGTAAGGGTTTCAGCCGTTATTCAAAGCTATTAAATGACAGGGTCCCATTTTTGCTTTAGAGAGATTAGCCTGGCAACTGGCTGAAAGATGGATAGCTGAGGATAAGACCAGAGCCAAGTGAGCAGGCTGTTGTCATTTAAACAGGAGAGGATAAGGGCCTGAAACAGGTGTATCACAAGGGATGTAGACAGTAGAGGTGACGGAAGGGACAGATTCACGAAAGGAGAAGGAGTGAAGAATGGTAATAAACCAAAGATGAGAGAGAGTGTAAGGGCGAAAGCTGCTCTAACGAAAAGATTATGAGCTGTCCCTTTTGCTTGTGTTGAATTTGAGATCTCTATGGGTAATTCACATGAAGATGGCCAGCAGGCAGGGAGTCCAGGGGCAAAGGATGCATTTTACTGGTATCAGTACGTAGAACCAAAGAGTGGGTGGGAAAGCTCAGAACAGTGTCAAGGAAGCAGAGCAGAATCCGAAGGGTAGAACACTATCACTGAAAGGGTGGTCAGAGGAAAAGGGTAGTCAGAGTAGAAATGGTCAATATAGATGCAGAGTAACCCAGAAAATGCCCTGCCAAGAGGCCAAAGGTACAACGTTTCCAAATAAAGCCTGAAGAGCATGCTATAGGTTTTGTATGTTAGGGTCATCAGAGACTTAGGTGAAAGTGTGGGGTAGAAATTAAACTGTAGTAGGTTAGAAGTGATTTATAGGTAAGAAGATCAAATTGCCAGTGTAAGCTGTTTTCAAAAAATAATTTTATTGTAGAAAAGTTCAAACCGGGCCAGACACGATGGCCCACGCCTGTAGTCCCAGCACTTTGGGAGGCCAAGGCAGGCAGATCACTTGAGGCCAGAAGTTCGACACCAGCCTGGCCAACATGGTGAAACCCCATCTCCACCAAAAATACAAAAATTAGCCAGCATGGTGGCACACACCCGTAGTCCCAGCTATTTGGGAGGCTGAGGCAGGAGAATCGCTTGAACCCAGGAGCGGAAGGTTGCAGTGAGCCAAGATCATGCCACTGCACTACAGTTTGGGTGACAGAGCGAGACCGTGTCTCAGAAAAAAAAAAAGAAGTTTAAGCAGTTCCAAAGGTAGAGAACAAGCTATGATAAAGCTCCATGTATCCATCACCCCTTCAATTATCAAGTTACGGCCAGTCTTGTTTCATTCCCCACCCACCTTTATCTTCCCTGCCATTTGATCATGGTAAAGCAAATAGATCATAATGCCATTTTCATACCTAAAAAATGAAAATAAAACAAACCCAAAACGCATGTAATTCCTCAATTCATTAAGTATCCATGGACTATTTTTTTGAGAAGTCTGAATTGACGGGGTAAATAGATCAGACCGTATTCACTAAGAGACAGGGATGCTGGTCTGTTTCCTGCCTCAATTCAGACTTCTAGGAATGGCTTTTTTGTTTTGTCTTGGGTAAGGCTAGTGGCGTATTTTTTACTTGCTTTGTTTTTTGTTTTGTTTCGTTTTGCAGGGTTTTTTTTGTTTGTTTTTTGTGTTTTGGTTTTTTTGGAGACAGAGTCTCTGTCACCCAGGCTGGAGTGCAGTGGCGTGATCTCAGCTCACTGTAACCTCCACCTCCTGGGTTCAAGCAATTCCCCTGCCTCAGCCTCCCAAGTAGCTGGGATTACAGGCATGCACCACCACACCCGGCTAATTTTTGTATTTTTAGTAGAGACGGGGTTTCACCATGTTGGCCAGGCTGGCCTTGAACTCCTGACCTCAGGTGATCTGCCCACCTTGGCCTCCTTAGAATTACCTTCACCACCTATACTGAATTTCACTCAGCTGCTGTACCTGGCCTTGTTTGGACAGAGCCATTAAGACTCCCTCTGGTGTTTACTGTAGTGCTGTCCACTGTGTAACTTAGAATCCCTTTTAGCAGAGGACCCACAGGAAGAAACGTATTTCAGACATTGGGGGGAAGAAAGGAAGCTTTGCCTCTTCTGGGCAAATCTTACACTATTTATCTTATAAACTTTATAATTTTATAATTAATGATGGTTTCCTTTTCATTTTGGCTGCTGGGAAGCTGACAATCAAATTTGTAGTCTACCTTTACTAAGTCTGTGGAATGGGATTATTTTGGAATGTATTTCTAGATTCTGTGTCTTTTATGATTGTTTCTTATTCTACCTCTACTATATTGGCCTGATCTTATATATTATATATATTTATATAATGTAATATATAAATATAATATTTTATATGTCATATATACTACATACTATTATTGCATCGTATGTATTTCCATAAGGCCACATCAAACCCTTGGTAAGATGAAGCAAGATGTGATAAAGAAACAAATTAACAACTCTCCTTGTTTTGAAAAAGGAAGGAAAAAAGACAGGCTGAGCAAAAGGAGCCCACTGGAAGAGAGGAAAGACACAGGAGCAAGGGGGGATGACTGAGTAAGGTCCTAAAGAAGACACAGGGCCGACCCCGGGGGGTAGGGGAGGTCCCAGTGGCTGAGCTAGAGGGAAGCAGTTGAAGTTGGATACAGTAAGGGGAGAAGGGGAGTTGGTGCCTGTGCAGCCAGGGAAGTGGGAACCAATGTTCTTGCCTCATCTAGTCATCGTGTCTTAATCTAAAGGAAGCTTTAACAGAGCTCATCTTTCTCTGTCCAATCTTGGACCAAAGAGCTACTGTTTTAAAACTGCATTTTATAAGCTTTAACACCAAAGTAGTGGTGAAGTTCCATCTCCTGATCTTTGCATGGGGCACATTAAAAATCACCTTTAAAATCAACACTCCGAATGAAAAAAGGCCAGTTAAAAATCTGAATGCAGTCCCCAAAATAGAAATGCTTTCATAAATATGCCAGTCTTGAGCATTTACTAAATAATGATAATTATTGCATGGCCAGTAAGCTACACTTAGTCATTTTATGAGTTAATAAGCAAGGAAAAAATATTTCTTGTGTGAATTCTTTTACCATTATCTCTTGTGGGATCGCTTCAGTTGAATCTGTTTTGTTTGTTCTTTTGTAATACTACAGAATCCTTTCTAATCTGCTGTTTTGTTTTTGTTTTTGTTTGCTTTTTGCCTTTTGTATTTTTGAGACAGAGACTCCCTCTGTCATCCAGGATGGAGTGTACAGTGGTGCAATCACAGCTCACTGCAGCCTCGAACTCCTAGGCTCAAGCTGTCTTCCTGCCTCAGCCTCCTGTAGCTGGGACTACAGGTGCACACCACCATGCCTGGCTTTTTTTTTTTTTTTTTTTTGAGACGGAGTCTTGCTCTGTCGCCCAGGCTGGAGTGCAGTGGCCGGATCTCGGCTCACTGCAAGCTCCGCCTCCCGGGTTTACGCCATTCTCCTGCCTCAGTCTCCCGAGTAGCTGGGACTACAGGCGACCGCCACCTCACCCAGCTAAATTTTTTGTATTTTAGTAGAGACAGGGTTTCACAGTATTAGCCAGGATGGTCTCAAGAGGCAAAGGTCTGGCTATGTTACCCATTCTGGTCTTGAACTCCTGGTCTCAAGAGATCCTACCACCTAGGCCTCCCAAAGTGTTGGGATTACTGGTGGGAGCCACCATGCCAGCCTTGATCTGCTGTTTTAATTAAGGCATCTTTTCATTAGCTTAACTATGGAGATGCTATTAACCAAGATTGAGAAAACACCCACAAGTAGCCAAAAGAACATTGTCTGTAAGAGGCACAGTGAGAAAATATACCCAAACCCTAATGTAATAATGAGTTTTCCTGGGACAATAATAAACACATGCATGATAAAAATAACTTTACCAAAAGAAACTTTAAATGCTTAAACTCAAGATTTTTAAAAACAAATGAACAAAAATCAAGGTCCAGAACTACCCTGTCACTACTGGCTTGAGGTAGAGGTAGAATGCCTGTCTTCACATTATATCATCATGAGTCACTTCAAAATTCTTACTATCTTTTAATTACTTGGGATTACCCATTAACACAAATTAAGACTCTGAGGAATGAAACACAGAAATTAAAGTCTGAAGTCTCATAATGCCCTTTAGTCCTAACTTGAAAATCAAAACAGCCAACAGTAAAGAAGATAATCCCTTAAGGGCATTGGAAAAACCCTAACAAACTATCCATTCATAACAGCTAAAGGATTCGAAATTCTGGAGAAGAGAGGCTGTAACTGCTTATGAAATGGATCACTCAAGTGTGTCCAGAGCGCTTGCTCTGTCTTGCTAATCTAAAAGCATGCTCCAAGCTTGTAAACTTTAAACTGCTGACTGTAATCCCATTTAAAGAGCTTTGTTTTATTGGGCTTTTCTGCCATAATTCAAATAATTATGTCAAAATGTTCTCACATATATAATAATCTTAAAAAAGGGGTCTATGAAGTCAATTAAGGATCCACTTAGTAAAGAGGAAAAATATTCAAAATTTTAAAGAACTCCTTCTTGCTAGGAGTTGAGGGATTTATTTAAGATGTATTTGGTGCTATGGAACTGTGTCAGAAATAATCATTTCTACTTATCTATCTTTATTCTAAAAGTTCTAGGAACATGTAACAATAACATGATATTTGGTCATTATACAGACATGCAAATGTACTTAATGTACACAAAATATTTAGAATTATACAGTAGGTCAGAAGTATTTTTAGTGATATTAATTCAAATATACCAAAATACATATTTTAGTGAGCGAAGACTTTATTAAAGTGTGGTTAAATATACTTCTATGTTGATATTACTTAGTAATCCTTTTTAGTCAACTATATTCAAATATTTTAGCTTTACAAGAAAATACATAGTCTGATACATACTATTGCATGCTTATATTACAAACTACCAAAAATATCTCAAATTCTGAATTACTAACTTCAACAAAAGTGTATTCTGGGAACATTGACTTTTCACTTAATGTACCAGAAAGGAAGGAGAAATGGAAACTTCCAAGGAGATGAATGTGCATTAAGTTTATAATTTTAGAACTACTCAGGGATTCTTTCATACCCTGATGTGGGGTCACTATGGGCAATCAGTTTTCATCTTTAAACGGTATCAGATGTGTACATGGCTTGATTTCCTTTTTTAACAAAATTCCTACAGAATAGAACACTATTGAAGAGGGAACTTTAAGTGAACCCCTACTTTTGGCCATAATTTCTTTTTGTGTCAGCCAGCAAGAGCCGAACATAACCAGGGTGGTAGGATGTAGCTAGATAAGCCTTGTGAAAGGCACAGGAGACCACTTCTTCAACCAGATTTGCTAAAGCCTTTGGTTCAATGATCAGATAGGCCAACACTGGGGTAGCAGTGGGGTCATCAGCTCTAAATGCAGCTTTCTGGGCTACCTTCTAGGATGCTCTAGAGCTTAGAACTGTCCACCTGAAAGAGAGTAGAGAGAGGCTGGGTGAATACAATATTTGGTCCACTGGATTTTCCTCATAACCCTTAGCCCCATACCTCCCGGTTCAGAGGGAGGGTTGCCTTTCCATTGTATAAATCCTTGGCTGCAGCTTTGATGATGATTCTGCAGTGCAGATGGTTAAAAATAGCCACATGTGCCTCAGATGGGTTTCAAGAGTACATTTTGCTTTGCCCATGAAAAAATGCTTCTCCACGCATGTCTCTGTCCTGATAGATTCTCAGGCAAATTATCGGCTCCCTCCAAGGCAGTCGCCTGACTGTGAGTACACTAGCAATTTGAAAACAATAAATCTGCAGCGAGAAGTAGAATTCATCATACTAAATATCGTTTTCCTAAATTCCTCATTTCAGTTCTGTCAAAAAGGCCTCTTTTTATTTGAATTTAAATTGTCAAAATACCGCTTCAAAAGTAGAGCAGAGAAAGAGAGACAAGCATCATCCAGTTTTATCTTTCAATCTTTTTGAAGCTCTATATTTACCTAATCACTCTCATGAGAAGGGGGTTGCTTTGCAAAAAGCTTTCTTTGGAGAAATGCATTAAATCCTTCAAGCTATCAGGGCTATTTTTGTCTTTCTATATTAGACACACCCCAAGAAGTATGGCAGTCTGCTGATATCTTCGTCAGCCTGGCTCTTGCCTCTTTGTTATGGCAGCAGAGGGTGAAGCATGTTCTTCTGCACCCCTGACCAGCCCAAGCATCTTTTAAAGTTCCTAATTAAATCATGGCTGCTTATGCCCTCAGATGTTTGTCATTTGCAGGGGAAACCGTGGGGCTGGTGTTTGTGCAGGTATTCCATATAGATTTTGAAATTTGGGTTTTTTATTAATACTTGAGATTAAAATTATTTTAATCCAGACATCTATCTAATCTGTGGAAATAATACATGCTCTTCCTTCTTCTGGACTCACCTATAACTAACCAGCCTGACTGGCTTAACAGAACATTTTCTCTCTCTCCTTCTTCTACTCTTCTCTCTTTCAAAAATATCCCAATATATGACACAATCGTTCTCATTCTCATGTTTTCTATGTTTTTGTATTGATGGTTTCTATTGCACAATAAGTGTATATTGCAGAGTTTGATGATGTTTGGCAAATGGCACAAAAAAACAATATTGAGAGGCAAGGTCAGGGCAGTCTGTCTCCACAGTTTTCACCATCTGAGCAGCCCTCCCTTCCTTCCCTCAAATAACCCAGCTTCTTCCAGTTCTTTTATTTCCTCTTCACGTGCCCAGTGCCCTATCATTAAATGGCTTATCATTAAATGGCTAAGTCATCCCTTTTGAAGGTGTTAATTGTTAAGTGATATCTCTTGGTGTAGTAAAAATTTTAAAAGAACAATCTTGAAGAAGAAAAGAGAGTGACCTTCAGAAACACATTATCATCTCCTCCAACCCTGTATGAGAAGTCAATGATGACTTGGAAACCACTTCTGAAAGTTTGCCAGTCATTGACAGAGTCCTTTTTACATCTTCTACTTTCAAAGCTTTTCTACACGTCACCCCTTTTGAACTTTCAAACAACCTAAAAGGCAGATAAAGGATAATTATCACCAGCTTACCAAGAATGGTACTAAGTCACAATAGATTAAATGAGACCCCAAAGATCACGCAGCTGGTTGGTGTCAGCATGGACAGCAGCAATCCTGGCTCTGCAAGTTCTCAAAATAAATTATTTTTCCTACCACAGAGACAGTTCTCAAATTTCATCCCTGGAAACTGATGGCTGCATGACACTTTCCATGAATGTCCTCCTATCTCTAATTACCTGCCTCTCTCAGTCCAAATAAGTTCCAGAACATAAAACCGAGCTCTTTCAGCTGACTCTCTCTAATAGGAATATAATGAGGGTACTTTTGTTCTATCATATAATATTTCTGCTATTAGTTGGTTAAGTGGCATTATATTGAGCCTCAGTATTATACTAACCCTAGACTAAGAGGATACTTTAAATATCAAATAAGGAGCAGAAAAAAAAAAAAAAAACCACATAAAATAAACTAAAATTTATACCCCAGCCTCCCATTTGGGAAATACTCTTTCAAACTATTCTAAGGCCGAGTGTGGTAGCTCTCACCTATAATCCCAACACTTTGGGAAGTCAAGACAAGAGGACCACTTCAGGCCAGGAGTTCAAGATCAGCATGGGCAACATAGGGAGACCCCATCTCTACCAAAAATAAAAAATTAGCCAGGCATGGTGGTGCGCACCCACGGTCCTAGCTACTTGAGAGGCTAAGGTGGAAGGATCGCTTTAGCCCAAGAGGTCAAGGCTACAGTGAGCCATGATTGTGCCACTGCACTCCAGCCTGGGTCACAGAGTGAGGCCTTGTCTCTAAATAAATAAATAAATAAGTATTCTATTTTAAACTATTTTGTTCTTAAAGCACAGCTTCTGCTGTCATATTGGGAATAGTGGCTACCAGAGAAAGGAGGAGATGAACATTGTGTGTTTAGATCTTCCATGGAAGCATTCAGAAGAAATGTCATTAGGTTTGTCATGCTGGGGAGTTTCCCTACTGGTCTGTTACAGCATTAAGACCTGGAGGGCATCATTCATCACTCAGCATAAGACATGTAACACTGCCCCCAAGAGCACAGAACACAAAGTGTTCTTCCAAAGACCGTGTTTCAGACTAAAGGAGTGAAAAGTTTTCAAGTCATATTTCTTATCCAAAGCAATCATCAACATTGCTTTTTGTGTAGCCTTCCACCATGGACACCCCTACCAACACCACACAACCCTAGCAATCCCCTCCATTCTCAAAGACAATCCACAGCTTCCCTCTGTCTCCGGGATAAAGGCCACATCCCGCAACCTGGTATACGACTCTTCATGGCACAGTCTAAGGACCTCTTTCCAGCCTAGGCCTGACACTTTTCTGTGTTTCACACAGATTCAAGTACCTCCTATTTCTCACAAACACCCTCAACTTTCCTGCTGCCTTATCTGTTCAAGTCACTTCTTTCAATGTGGAATGCTCTGTCCTTTTCCTATCTATCCAATTCCCACTCAGTGTCAAAGCCCAGCTCAAAAATTTGCTTTGCCCCAAATGTAGATATTTATTTATATGTCTTCCCTCTCCTTTTCAGTGATCATTTAAAAGGTACCTAATGCAGCAAATTGTTCATGATAAGTGCTCAATAAATTTAGTTGGGTGAATAAACAGATAAATTTCATGCATCCACTCCATAGTCTGATGAGCTAGGAAGGTACAATAAGGTCTTCTTGGCAGACCTACCCAATGTCAGTCATGAATCAGTAGAATGTTAGCAAGAACACTAGATGTTCTGCAGCTTGCTTGTTGCAACTTGTCTTTTTCCCCCATCTATGACCCAGGGGTTTATACCTCTTGTTGCAGTTGAAGGTCTTATACATACGTCCTACAACAGGGCATAAAGTTTTTGTCTTTGAGTCACAAAGTTTTGAGGTATTAAAAATAAAAACGTTTTTCCCTAGAAGACTGTCTTTCTTACAATACTGCATCTTTAGAGGTAGTTTAAAAAAACAAATCTTAAATAAACAGTTGAGATCCCAAATGGAAGACAGATGCTTGTCCTATATAGAGAGATTGCCAGCTTGTCCTTGATTCCCAGAACACATCCAGAGTGGCGATGGTAGTGAACAAGTTCACTTGTGGCTCCGCTGGTGTCCTCCGCCCTAACTAAATCGGTGCCTGTGGAGTGTGACTGGAGAGTTGACCAAATGCAATCCACCCAGCAGGGTCACCAAGGCCACTGAAGCATGAGTCTGCATTTTTCGAGTCGATGTAATAGAATCTGAGCCTCACATAGTGGAGGGTGGATCAGAAGGCTATCTGGTAGCCAAGGGCGCTGCTGGGGCTTTAGAAAAACAGCACAAGGCTGTAATCGAATGCCGTCCGACACATTCAGCCAGTTAATCATCTCAGTCACCCATGTTTTATTCATAAACATGAGGAACGATGTTTCTTTGGCTGCTTGCTTTGCCCTTTCAAGTTACACCAATATTATACTGCCCCAATGTTTTCCTTCATGTCACATAAAACGCACGCGGCATCTTGTCACCAGAGATGTCTCTACCAACATTGGACTGAGACCGGCTGGTTACTGTTGCTCCCAGAGCTAGCACGATGAGCATTTGTAATTCAAGGGCAAGGTTTTAAGTTGTTCTTCAAACCCCATTAAGGCTGTAAGTCCATGGAGATGTGTAGCAAATAACCATGTAATCCGAGGCCAGAGTAGACCAAATTACCAAACAGGCTTATCTCACCTCAATTATTCATTTTATGTCACTCTTGAAGGAGATTTAAAATGTTAGGATTGGCCAAGCGTGGTGGCTCATGCCTGTAATCCCAGCACTTTGGGAGGGCAAGGTGGGCGGATCATTTGAGGTCAGGAGTTCAAGACATCCTGGCCAACATGGTAAAACCTGTCTCTACTAAAAATACAAAAATTAGCTGGGCGTGGTAGCACCTGCCTGTAATCCCAGCTATTGAGGAGGCTGAGGCCTGAGAATCACTTGAACCTGGGAGACGGAGGTTGCAGTGAGCTGAGATCATACCACTACACTCCAGCCTGGGCGACAGAATAATACTGTGTCTCAAATAAATAATTATTTCACTAAATGGTAGAATTATTTGTTTTATTTTTTAAATGGTAAAAATCCAGCAGGAAATTCTTGGTAGCCAATCCATCAAATTTAATCACAAAGGGAGCCCAATCGTGATGCAAGTTCACCCTACCTGGATGAATATATCCTTTCCACAAGGTTCCAGTTTCTCTTGTTTTAACCCTAATTGTACAGATGTAAATGCAAAGCCTCATCAGGAATGTTTACAAATTACCTCTGAGCAATGACTGTGCTTTACTCACTCTTCCGCCCTGGGCTCTAGCAGGCTTTCCATCACAGTGATTAGGAGCAGGGACTTGGAGCCAGACTTCCGAATTTGCTCTCGCTAGCTGCGTACATTTAGTGAATCTCTCCAGGCCCCAGTTTCCTCATTTGTAAAGTGTAAATAATAATACTAATACCAACTCATCTAATTATTGTGATAACTGAATGAATCAATGCATAGGAGGTGCTTAGCTGGGCCTTAGTATATAGTCAATAAATGTGAACTGGTCATTGCACTCTCATGAATTTACTCTCATCCATTGTTAAGGAGGGGTTTTATGGGTCCTTGGGAAACATGACTTTAATTCAACTGTACTAAGGGAGAAAGAATATGTACTAGGTGATAGATAGATAGATAGATAGATAGATAGATAGATAGATAGATAGATAGATAGATAGATTCATAGATATAGATATATAGATATTTCTTAATGTCTAAGTCTCTAGATCAGTGATTCTCAAAGTGTGGTCTGGGGATCCCTAAGACCCCTCCAGAGAGTCCTGAAGGTCAAAAATGTTTTCATAATAGCACAACATGTTATTTGCCTTTTTCATTCTCATTCTGTCAAGAGTGTCCAGAGGAATTTTCCAGAGGCCACAAGATATGTGATGATGTCATCACTTAGCAGTAAATGGAATGTGTGCTTGTACATGCTTGCATTTCAGACATTCCCCAGTTATAATTTTAAATACAGTAAAGAGTAGTAGATATAACCCACATAAGCAAATCTCTTTGGGATACTCAATAATTTTTAAGAGTTTAAAAGGAATCTGAGATCAAAAAGTGTGAGAGCCTCTGCTAGACTATCTCAAGTCCTCAAACCCCCATTTAAAAATATATAAGGCAAACATACCAAACTCATCTCTTAACTTTGAGACTCTGCCCCCAAAACTAGGCCCCCGAAGCTACTCTGCCTGGGTCTTGTCATTGTGTGTTTCAGGCTGTCTGGGTCCGACTTTCCTGACGAGGAGTGGCTGTGGAATTATGAGAAGCATGGCCACCGGCATTCCATGATAAGAAGAGTCAAGCGGTTCCTGAGTGCCCACGAACACCCCTCCAGTCCCAGAAGAAGAAGCTATAGAAGGCAGACAAGTGACAGCTCCATGTTCTTACCCCGAGATGACCTCAGCCCAGCCAGGGATCTACTGGATGTGCCCTTAAGAAACCCCCACAGGGCCTCACCCACCTGGAAGAAATCCTCCTTCCCAGAAGGAAGCCCCACGCTGCGCTTCAGCATCGGAGAGCTGTCCACCATCAGGGAGACCAGCCAGACAAGCACTTTACAGAGTCTGACCCCACAGTCCAGTGTGAGAACCTCGCCCATCAAAATGCCACTGGTGCCCGAAGTACTGATCACAGCAGCCGAAGCTCCGGTGCCCACTTCAGACAGCTACCACCATGACTCCGCTACCTCCATCTTGAGCTCTGAGTTTACAGGGGTTCAGCCAAGCAAGACTGAGCAGCAGCAGGGCCCCATGGGATCCATCCTGTCTCCTTCAGAGAAGGAAACACCTCCCAGAGGCCCCGGTCTCCAGACTGTTTCAGCCAGTGCCGAGGAAAATATATTCAACTGTGAAGAAGACCCTGGTGATACCTTTCTTAAAAGGTGGAGCTTTCCAGGATTCCTGGAGTCCAGCCACACTTCCCTAGGAAACCTAAGTCCAGACCCCATGAGCTCTCAGCCAGCTCTTTTAATTGACACAGAAACATCCTCAGAGGTCAGTGGGATCAACATTGTGGCTGGCTCTCGAGTCTCTCCTGATATGCTGTATTTAATGGAAAACCTGGACACTAAGGAAACAGATATCATAGAGCTGAACAACAGGGAAACTGAGGAATCACCCAAATGAGTGCCACAAAGTTCTAGGACCTGGTTCTGGCCTAGATTCTTATCTCCCCAAAAGCAGCATTAGTCCCAGGACATACCTGAAGGCTGGTTAACTTTTTAAAAACATGATCACACGATATAAGCTACTTAGAACTTTGAAGGGCATTATGATCCTGACTTTTTGAGAACTGCGAAAAATCAAATGCATTCACGTCATCCATCACAACATGGCTGTCACTGGAAGTTGCACAGACCACAGTGATAAATAAGTCTTAACCAAATAAGGAATCTGAAAAATATACACGACTTACAAACTCATAGATTATTAGCTGTGGAAAGAGTCTCATAAATCATAGTCCAATCCCCTAGACCTAAAGGCCCAGACACATAGGGTTCTCTATTTCTCTTCTTTTTTCTCTTTCTTCTTCTCTTTAGCCATAAAGAAAGGAGATGGATCACACAATGCCTGAAAGACCCCCTCCTTCCTAACTTTTCGTTTGAGGCTTTCTAACCATCTCATTCCTACTTTCCGATAACTAGTATTGTTATTATCACTTCCTGATTTTTAAGCTTCATCAGCACCAGAACACTTCATTCTCTTCAATTTCCTTTTCTACTTTTCTCTCTTTCCCCTTTATTCTGTCATCCTTTTTTCCCCTTCCCTTCTCTCTGGTTGTGCTGCTTTTCTAGTGACTCTAATCTGTCCCATTTTTCAGGTTATAATATTTCCTCTTGCCAAATCTGTTGCTTACATCTTGCCATGAATTTCAAAATATAAGACATTGGCAAAGCCTCCTACAGAATCATCAAAGGTGTCAACGAATCCAGCCTGATACCCTTCTAGCCTCACTTCCAGTGGAAGGCCTATAGGAGTGGTGGTTCCCCCCATGCCCTTGCAGCCATTGCCATTTCTTTCTGCTTCCACTCTTTGGTCTTGGGCACTGGAGAAAAATGAAGCCAAGAGAATATGAAATTTGCATAGCCAAATGCTATGGAACCAAAGAATAAGATGACTCACGTCTGTTTAACTCGAACTCTTATGCAAAAATCCCAATCGTGTTGCAAAGTGGGACCAGTTACTGTGTCTAGCGGGTCATTTGGGAATGAGGTAGGATACTGGGCTGGGTGGCTAATGGGGTCCAGGGCTGCATAACGGGGACTGAATGTTGGTACTCCTCCCAGGGAGCTCTCAGGACGGCTGTTTGTCGTGAGCTCCCAGGTGCCTAGGCCATGCCTTACGACTGCTGCACTTACCATTTGTCATATGATGACACTTGACTTCATATAGCTTTAGAAATAAAATCACCCTCATAACTACCATTTATTGAGTGCTCACAGTGTTCCAGGCAGCAGCGAATCTCATGAGACTGATACACTGTTATTTCCATTTTAAAGGCAAGAGAAACAGGCTTTAGAGAAGTAAGGTATTTGCCTAAAATCACATAGCCAAGAAGTGACAGTGTTTACATTCAAACCCAGGTTTATCTGATTCAAGAGCCCACACTGTTAACCTGTATGCTTTCTCACTATCCTATGCTATCTGTAAGGCCCTGAATCTGCCAGCAATTTGCCCAGCATTCTGGAGGATGCTCCAAGGGAGGCATGCCCAAAGAGATTTAGGTTCAGGCTAAATCTCTCCAGCCTCAAGGGCCTCTCTGGGTCCTCCCCGCTCAAGTCTACCTGGGTCTTTTATGCACTCATAGAGAAGGGCATTGCTCCAGCTTGGAGTACCAGCCATAGTCCTCTTTATTTTTCATGACAGAAGAAAGTTGGCAGGACCCTTCTTCCCTTCCCCAACTCCTCCTGATACACAATGTTAAAATTGGCACATTTTCACATGACCTCATATCTCCCAGGCCTCCAAGCTGCATGACAGCAATGACACTGACTTTAACTTTTCTCAAAGGATTGAAAAGAAATAATATTAGAGGAAATGCTGCACACCTTGATGGTTCTCTATGTTGGTTGGTAGTGTTAGCACCTGGGAAAGCACCATTATTCCCAAAGCACTACGCATAGACTATGGGATCAAGAGCCAATATAACACTTCAAGAAGGCAGGACCCCTAACCTTCTCCCAGTCACCGTGCTCTTAATGCTATTTTATTGGATGTTTCAATTTCAATCTGTCTATTCTCTTCTCTTTGGTTCTATCTGTTGCTCAAATTCAAGTAAGTTTCTACTTAGCTGCTTTTGAAATATAATCAGCTTTCATTCCTAAATCCAAGGTGATAAATTATACACAAATATAATAATACATTTATGAAGGGCTGGCAGTGTTCATTTATCTCTGCTTCCACGCACCCCTTATGCACTTTTATCCAGATAATTATTTAATTTCCTCAATGTTTCTTCAAAATTTGAAATAGACTCTCATTTTCTCCTTGCAGTGAAAACTAAATTATGGCATGCTCGATGAGCCCATGTGGTTGAATTCAGCTATAAAATCAAGCCAGCAATTGCTCAGAGCAGATAAAGAAATTCTCTATTAATTCTAAAATGAGTTTTTACTCAACGCAGACCATGGTTGAAAAAAACAAAATGATTTCTTCTCATGTACCTGATTTCGTTTTCCCCGAGTGCTGGAACCTTCACCCACCTGGATGAATGGTCACATGGCCTGGTGCCTTAATCTTTTGGGTTTGCGTTCCAAGAACAGGCTCAACTCTGTCATGTTAAATGTGACCCGAAAGCCAGAGAGTGCGGTGAGGCCAAGCTCTATTTGTTGTGTTCTCTCCCTGCTTTGTAGAGATAACTCTGCCCTGACACTGAGGTCTGCAGTTCAGTAAGGAAATGGCCCACTAACTTTTTCTCAATTTTCCAAGAATTTAGAGATGACTGGCCCCCAGCAAAACAAAGAAGACTGTTATCTCCCCTTCCTTTATTGTCATGTCTACTTCATGGTGTATCGCCTCCATCACTCCAGGCATCCACTTTCAGCCTGGTTCAGCTAAGCTATGGAAAATATTTTAAATGGAATGGAAAAATGTAAAATTTGCCATGAAAGTAAAGATTAGTTTAAATCTTAAAAATATACCTCTTCTTTTAGTGTTTTCCCCTCTAGATTCCTTCTCCAGATAAATTAGATAAATTGATTCAATTTTTTCTTTTTTTTTTTTTTTTTTTTGAGACAGAGTCTCACTTTGTCACCCACAGCTGGAGTGCAGTGGCACAATCTCTGCTCATTGCAACCTCCACCTCCTGGGTATAAGCGATTCTCCTGCCTCAGCCTCCCGAGTAGCTTGGATTACAGGTACATGCCATCACACCTGGCTAATTTTTTTTTATTTTTAGTAGAGATGGGGTTTCACCATGTTGGCCAGGCTGGCCAGGCTGGCCTTGAACTCCTGACCTCAAGCGATCCACCCATCTTGGCCTCCCAAAGTGTTGGGATTACTGGGATTACAGGCATGAGCCACCATCCCCTGCTTGATTCCATTTTAAATCAGTTTTCTGAGACCTTATTGTTATAAAATCTACTCTCTGAGAATCTACTGAGCCCAAGTGGCTATGCGTTATAATGGGATAAAGAAAACCAGTGTTTTCCTTTATAAACTTGAAAAAGTCTCTGTTCTTCTGAACTTCTTATTCTCACCTGTAAAATGAGCTCTTTTCTGGCTCATTTCACTGGGCCTTCATGAGATGTCGTGAGAGAAGGCTGGGAATGCAGCAGCACCGTATGGATGGCAAGCATGACTGGGGATTAATGTTCCCATGGATTCACTATGAACTTCAGAAAAAGCCCTTCTTCTCTTCCTCATTTAGTTACTTGTTTGCCAGGATCCCCTTATTCTACAGGATTCTAACCTCTTTCATTCAGGAAGCTTTTCTCTTTTCTTTTTTAGAGACAGGTCCTGCTGTGTTGCCCAGGCTGGCCGTGAACTTCCTAGCTCAAGAGATCTGCGTGTCTCAGCCTCCAAAGAAGCTGGGACTTACAGACATGCGCCACTGTGCCTGGCTCAGAAAGCTTTTCTTCTAAGACGCACACCATTAAGCTTCCAAATAATTGATCTTGTCATTTCTCTTTGGCTTTTTTTCCTTTCATATGCTTCCCAACTCCTCCCACGTCTTCTTTTTCTGCAGTGTTTTTTGTCATAGTTCTTCACTGTCCACCATATCCCAGGCCTCATCGTTATGGCAATGAATTCCTCCTCTGACCCATTATGTGTCTCCATCCCCTCAACCAAAACATGGAACTGGAGAAAAGTAGTTGCTTCTGTTTTCTCCACTATAAATCGAGAGGATTTAGAACCCCTGGTTCAAAGTTAGAAGACCCTCTTGAGGTATCTAATCTCCCTAAATCTGGTCCTAGACCAGTTAATTAGAAAGAACAACTACAGCTGTAAAAACGCCTAAGCAAGAGCCAGTTGAAACCTATTTCCCCTGCCCCTCTCTCATCACAATCATCTACATGGTCAACAACAAACATTTTCTGATGTGCTGGGCCTATTAACAGCAACAACCAAAGATTTCCTCATTTCGTCTTGTTGAACTATGTCAGATAGGTCCTCAAGACTTTTGCATGCTTTTTTGTTTTTTTAGTTTCTATGGACCTTAATTTTTGGGACAGGCTTTTCCGGTCATAGGGCCACTGAGTCTAAAGAACCAATTCAAGAACACCAGGATCGTTCTCTTTTTGCAAATCTTACAAAACCCAGAAAAAAAGATTCCTATTCACTGGCAAAGCTCGAGAGACAGAATCCTAACAAACATTCACCACTCTCCAAACTCTCTCTCTTCATCACCTCCACCTGTGCAACCAGCTCGTGCCAGTCCATGGCAAATGGAAAACGCACCAATTTCCCTGTAAAATCGAGACCCAAAAACCACATTTGCCCAAGTAATTAATTCACTTTGGAGGTTACATTTTTGTGTTTTATTTTGTTTTGTTTCTAGGTTAATTCAGAAAGTGGACTCAAACCTCCCTTTTGCCACAGGTAGATTTGTCCAGGTGGTTACCTAGAATCATCTTCTCTGACCTTCTAATTTTAGACATTTGCCAAAAGCAGCAAAGGGAATGTTGTATCTTGTATCCTGAAAACAAATAAGAACGTTTCTAAAAAGGGTTTTGCACAGAAGTGCTGATGTGTTCCAGGTTCTTTGTCTAGGCCAGTGGCTCTCAGCCAGAGATGGCTTTGCACCCAGAAGATATTTGACAATGTCTGGAGATAATTTTAGTTGTCATGCTGGGGAGTATTTCTGGCATCTAGTGGGTAGAGGCCAGAAATGCTGCTAAATATCCTACAATGCACAGGACAGACGTCCACAACTATTTGGCCCAATATCCCAAGTTTGAGAAACCTGATTTAGGCCAATAAGAAGGTAAAAATGAGAAAACCACCAAGGAGATTAGTGATGAGAGATGAGCTAGAGAAAGAAATAGAAGAGAAGAGATTGGCCCAGCAACAGGCTAAATTCCTATTCTGTGTACAAGCTGTGAAATAATTACCATTTCTCCCTTGATGATGGAGGATCCGATATCTCAAATTCAGAAAAATCGGATTTGAACCCGGAGGTTTATGCTTAGATTCCTTGAATGGCTCCTACCAGTAAGAGTAGCTAAATGCCATTGCTGGCATGACTGTAATTTCCTTAGATTATAGTTTACATAAAGATTGACCATCAATCCAGCACAGTGGCTCATGCCAATAATCCCAGCACTTTGGGAGGCCAAGGCAGGCGGGTTGCTTGAGGTCAGGAGTTTGAGACTAGCCTGGCTAACATGGCAAAATCCCATCTCTACTAAAAAAATTACAAAAATTAGCCGGGTATGGTGGCACACACCTGTAATCCCAGCTCTTGGGAGGCTGAGGCACAAGAATCACTTGAACCCAGGAGGCGGAGGTTGCAGTGAACTGAGATCACGCTACTGCACTCCAGCCTGGGCAACAGAGCAAGTCTGTCTCAAATAATAATAATAAATTCTTCCCAATATTATTGAAGAACTTGTGCCAATAAACTGCTAGACTGTGGATAGACAACTGATCTAGCTTCAGCTTTTATATATGTCTTTCTTAGGACTGAACAAACTGTATCTTCTAAACATGTAATTTGGCACTGTATTAGAAAGGACTTTTTAGTAGAAAAGTTACAATGGATGGGGTCAGTTTACCACCTTCCCATGGGCCAAACTCATGGATTCCTCTGCCTCAGACTTCCAGGAGAATAACATCAAGGAATTCGTGAAATCCTGGATGATGTCACCAGTTGGACTCATATTCATAGTCATTCATGAAACATTAAGCAACTATTGAGTGTCAGGCATTCCGCTAAAGCTGGGTGTCTGGGAAGTTCTGTCCCTCCCACCCTCCCTAACAGATCTGCCACTCTCTGCAGGTCCTGGGAAATAAGAACATGCCTTCTGAAGCTCATTCATGTTTGCCCCTGAGTTTGTTTTCTTCATCCCCAATGCTGTTCCCCATCCTAACTATTTTAGTTTAACGTGAAGCCCTTTGCTTGTATACATTCTTATAGAATGTATATTGTTTTGTGTGCAACTGTTTTTGGAGTATAGGTCTCATCTGTTTGTTTTTCACTTAGTACTGTGTTTTTCACTTAGCACTCCCAAATTCTCTCTTGTAAATCTTATCTACTCCCCAAATTGCTTCTTGCTGCGTACTCCAGAATGTCTTATATCTCACTTACATACTGTCCCAATTGCCTCTACCTCCCTCCAGAGACCCTAGGGACCTCCCTCCAGACACCCTAGGGACCCATAGAAGAGTTTCTTTGGGGTGTAGACCCATGAACAGATTGATCTCCTCCAGAAGTGTCCTTGCATCCCTTTCCCCAACCCCAAGCTTGGCATTGCCTCACTATCTGTTTTTTCCAGCCTGACAAATGTAAAGGGATGCCTAACTGTTGTTTAATTGACATTTATCTGATTTCTAATGCCATTAAGCATCTCTTCATGTGCCTGTGCATCCTTTCAGGACTCTTCTTCTGAAAATTGCCTTTTCAACTTCTTTGCTTTTTTATCTAATGGACTTTCTATACTTTTCTTATTGATTTTCAGGAGTTCCTTCTGTTTCTAGACTGGTAATAGACCCTTGTTGGTTTCACACATTGTAGTGGTCTTTTCTGATCCTTTGTGTGTCTATTAAAAGTATCCATGGTATTTGTTTAATAGAAATCCTTAATTTAATATAATCAAATTCATCAATGTTTTTGTTTTATGCTTTTGAAGTTATTTGTATAAGAAATCCTTCCCCATCCCTCTCTCATGATATTCTCCTACATTTTTTGTCCTATTTCCTTTACAGTGTTAAGTAGGGATAAGTTTTGTTGGTTTTTTTTTTTCTCCATAGAGTGAACCAATTATCCCCCCATCTACTAAACGACCTTTCATAAGTTCTACATATTTTTTGCAAATTAGATACACTGGTATGAAACAAATAGCCTCTGAAAGAGGGGAGAGAGAGGGTGATATGAGTGGAAGAAAAGAAATAAACCTCTAGCTCCTCCCCACTAAATACTAACTTCCTTCCAAATGCCTGCCCTCCTGCTACCTGTGAGTGGTGACGTTTCCCCTTTCAGTGCTTGGGGCATAGCACTCATTTGCACAAAAGCCGACTAAAAATAGGCCAACTCTTGTATCGGACTAAACTGCAGGAGTAAAGCCTGCTACTTAAGGAACTGTTGCTTAAGGAGAAACAGAGATGATAGTTCAGGACCCTTCAACACTCAGAAGAAGGCAGGAGCAAATCCAGAGAGGTGGAGTCCACAATCAAATTCTATTTAGGGTCTGGGATCAGCAAAGGTGGAGGCTTGCACCAAATGGCCAGCATCACTTGTTCTTACTGGCTGAGGTCTGCTCTGGGTCTACAGTCTAAGTCTTTACTCACCTTTATGCCTCAAAGATGGGTGAATATTGAGTGTTTACTGTCCCCCTTGGCCCTGTCCTTATAAATCAGCTGCCATGCTTGGATGGTTGCAGATGGGTTCAGAAGTGAATGAATCTCATCTTGTTTTTATTCCCAAGGAACAAAACTTTCTGAAAGTGGCAGCATCTTCAATTCTAATGATAAGCTTGGTATTAATCCACATGGTTACTGGACCCTACTGACTCCAAAGGAAAAGCACAACCAAGATTAGAAAACACTTTCAATCAGTCATTTTTTTCCAAATAAAAATGGAATCCGATTACTTTCATAACTAAAGAATGAAGGAAGACAGGCAGATTTCTGTCACATTCATTCACCTCTCTTCAACATGGTTTTGCTCCCCCGGCCCTAATGCAGAGGCTCACCTCTCTTCAACATGGTTTTGCTCCCCCGGCCCTGATGCAGAGGCTATGTGCCCCTGATACTCTGCAGGGAAAAAGGTTTAGCTGGAAGGGGCTGGATGGGACAATGCCCTTCTCGTGGGTACAGTGGAAATGAGACATGCGCCAACTTGCCTTAGAAGGCAGCCAGGCCCTTTCCACTGGGATGTAAGCTCCATTCACTGGCTTTTTCAACCAGTGCATCTCCAGTGATTGGAAAACTGTCTGACCATATGAAAAAAAAAAAAAAATAGGTGCATGGATGCTTGAAGGAAAGAAAAAAATGAATAAATAAAACCAAGTCAGATCTAGATCCAAAGTTAGGAGACCTGCAAACCTCAATCAAGTGTAACCACAAACTTAGCTGCGTGATCTCAGTCAAGTTACTTGAACACTCTGGACTTCATTTTGCTCATCTCTAAATGAATGGTTAGACTAAGTTATTTAAAATCCCTCTCAAGGCCAGGCACGGTGGCTCACGCCTGTAATCCCAGCACTTTGGGACTGGTGGGTCACTTGAGGTCAGGAGTTTGAGACCATGGCGAAACCCCTTCTCTACTAAAATACAAAAAATTAGCCGAGCATGGTGACAGGCACCTGTAATCCCTGCTACTTGGGAGGCTGAGGCAGGAGAATCGCTTGCACCTGGGGGTAGGGGGGCGGAAGTTGCAGTGAGCCGAGATCGCACCACTGCACTCCAGCCTGGGTGACAGAGCAAGACTCCATCTCAAATAAATAAATAAATAAATAAATAAATAAATAAATAAATTCCTCTCAAATGCTGGTTCCAGTAACATCTCTGGAGATTCTATACCTGGGGAGGAAGAAAGACACAGTTGTGATGAAAATTAGAAAATTGACCTAAATAGTGAAAGGAAAAGGAGCGTGAGATCAGGAAAGGGAGGGTTAACACCTTTTGGGTACTTAGGTTGTGCCTGATGTTTTATATATATCACTTCAATAGTCCTCATGACAGCTACAAAGTAAATAGGAGGAATATAGAAAAGCTAAATAACTTGCTACAGGTTACACAACAATTAAAATTTCAATCTGGGATTTGAACACAGGTTCCCTAGGCTCATTGCTGATTCTACTATTCCATACCACATCCATAATAGTTAACCAGGTTAGGATAGAAAGTTATGTTTGCAGCACACAACTGATGAGCAGTCAATCACCAATCACCATAACCACTCAACCACCTCTGCCGACTTACCCTTTGAGGTCCATGGAGGAACCTTGGGAGACCAACATTTATTGAACCTATTAGGTGGCAGTTACTGCAGTAAGTGCTGTCCATGCGTTATCACATTTAATTCTCTTAACAAGCTGTGAAGTATCTCTGAGCTCATTTTATAGGTAAGGAAACTGGAGTTTGGAGAAAAAACTTAGCGTTCCTGGGAGCCTTAACAAAAATGCAGTGAGCTTTAGCCCTTCCAAAAGCTTACCTATCAGTCTGCCCTTAGCCATTCTCTAGCGGATGTCTGGTAATATTATAATAAACCAATACTGAACACTCTGCCAAATAACTAGAACACAATTTGTGCTCTAATTCAATTGGCCATCCCTTTCACCCTGGCATTTCATCAACCAGAAAAAATAAAAACCAAACATCATCAAACAAAAGAGGCCCCCCCATAGGTTCTTCAATTCTCATATGTATATAAATGCCATTGAAGTCCCAAGAAAAGTGTCAAATAAATTTAAAGCCCAAAACCAAATAGCTACCGGATTTGAATCTACTTTCTTCTAATAGTTAACTGTAAATAAAGTTGCAAATTGAATAAATTACATTTATTACAATCAGCAATGATTTATCAATTATACTAAAAATACTATTTAAAAAATAGCTAAACAATTAGGACTCGCCAGTCAAATGGTCTGGAAAAATAAAATAGCATTAAACATAATACTAGCAAAAGAAAGTGGAGTTTGTGTCATAATCAAAACCCAATGCAGTACTTATATCCCTAATAACACTATGCCCAGCAGAACCATAATTAAAGCATTACAGAATCTTACTGCCCTATCAAATAAGCTAGCCAAAAATTCTGAACTAAACAATCCCTTCAAAAATTTAATAAAAAATTGGTTCAGTAAATTAAAAAAAACTTACGTCCTCAATCCTCATCTCTCTAGCCTTTAAAATAGAGTTACTTATTCTCATAAAATACTGCATTATACCCTGTGCCCCAAAATTAATACAAAACCTTATTAAAACAACTCTCACTAAAACCTCTTGCAATCCTCCTCCCCCTAATTCACATAAACTTTTCCTTCTAAAAGACCAAGTAAAACAACACAGCCAAATTATGCTAAAACAAATTTTTTTTAAGTTATAACAATTCCTTATCACATTTAATTCTCTTAATGAGCTGTGAAGTATCTCTATGCCCATTTTATAGGTGAGGAAACTGGGGTTTGGGGACATAAACTACTGCAGCCATGCCACAGAGCTGATAATGAGCAGAGTTGGGTTTCAAAATCAGGCCTGCGCATAAGCCGTGAGGCAGATACGTGACTTCACTGAAGGATAGCCCAACCCTAGAGCTTATTTCTCTATAAACACATTCCCTACAGTTGTACCTGCTCCCCTCCTGATCCCTTGCTTCATTGGCAACAACTTAAACTCTTGGGTTTAATATGGGATTGTACTTTGTCATGAGTCCAAACTGGTTTGGGTGCCTGCAGCACATCTGAAGATCCAGTGCAAGACCAGCAATTCCTCCTTCTTTGTACACATGTGAGGTTTTCAGGCTCTGAGACCATGCTTCAGAACACTGAAATTACATTAAATGTGTGGCGGCCTGTGTGAATTCAACTCTGTGAGCTTGGCGGAGAAAAGAGAAGCACCTGTATACGTGTAGAAAGAAAAGACCATTCTCCCTTCTCCCCGGGAAACAGATGTCTAAGAATGAGTGGAAGATGGAAGATAGAAAAATCCCACTCCCTCAGCCTCAATTCCAGAGTGATCCTGGTGGTTAAAGGTACAACACTCAAATCTTTCAAACAGCTTGGCTCCTAAACACAAGCCAACAATCTCATCTGCTGCTCAACTGAAAAACATTCTCCACCTTTTAGCATCCAGGCATGTGGCGTTCCTGAGAAATGCACTTTATTAATGCCCAACATGGTACCTTCCTAGGAGATTTTAATGGTAATTTTCACTCTACCAGCGTTCTCATGTGTGCTGACTTCAGGGCCCAACCCTCACAGATGGTCAGTATTACTCACTCAAGGCTTTAAACTGGGGCATTCCAGAAGTACCAGTTTCCATGATGAAAAGTGGAACAGTAGAAGCACTTTAAGCAATTTTACTGAATCTAGTTTTTGTCTTTTTTTTTTTACATTAAGCAAAATAATGTTTACTGATAAGTTTCTTAATTTAGCAGTCTGAAACACAATTAGATACACACAATTTTGGTCTGCAGCGGGAAGGTAGCTGGTAGTCTGAATCTGATTTTCAGATAGCTCTTTTTTTTTTTGGCCAGCATGCTCCAATTTACCGCAGTCTCCACCACTCCCTATTGTCCTACACTAGGCCTGCTTCACTCATTTGTTGCCTGCCTAGCCCTCATAGTTATCTTGAGTTTGTACTTCTTTTACTAAAGCATCACTGGCTCCATGAAGACCTCAGCCACTGTGAATTCCATAAATGCACTGAGGGAAAGAATAAGAAAATGCAGAAGTTAAAGTTCTCAGATCATCTTTCTGCTCACTTCTATAAACTCCCAGCAGCCCCATGCTATCACTCAGACATGTTAAACCTGCATGCTTTTCTCTTGTTGACCTGCCTCTCTGGGTGAAATACACAGTCATGGTATTCGCCCTGGCTGGATGACAGTGTAAATCATCCAAGATGCAGGGACTCCCAGCACCAACCAACCCTGCTTGACCAGGCCCCATTGGCAGCAGGCCTGGCAGAGATGTCAGATCCCAGACAACTCAGGAACAGCATGTCATTGCCATGCCATTCCCACTCGGGAAACTCGAGCCTCTTCATTCAGGTTTGTATAGCCACAGCCGCTGTTCACGGAACCTGGCAGGCTGGTTGGCTCTTACCATAGGCGGGGCAGCCAGGAGCCCTCCTGCTATTTCCATCCTTTAGCCTCAGGAGCCATCAGTCACTCCCAGGTCAGCTCCACAGCAATGGGCATGGAGCGCTGAGCAACAGAGAGCACTCCACACAGACAGGAGACGAAAGGATTTGGGATGGGTTTTTTTTGGGGGGAATGGGGGCACAGGGGTTTGAGATGGAGTTTCACTCTCGCACCTAGGCTGGTGTTCAGTGGCACAGTCTCGTCTCACTGCAACCTCTGCCTCCTGGGCTCAAGCGATTCTCGTGCCTCGGCCTTCCAAGTAGCTGGGATTACAAGCATGCCCCACCACGCCCGGCTAATGTTTGTATTTTTAGTAGAGACGGAGTTTCACCATGCTGGCCAGGCCACTCCTGGCCTCAAGTGATCTGCCCACCTTGGCCTCCCAAAGTGCTGGAATTACAGGTGTGCACCACTGTGCGCAGCCTAGGATATGGAATGTGTTAAAGCCAACTTTACTCTCCCAAGGAAAAAGGCAAGCCAGTAAGTGGAGGAAGAAGAAACAGCTAAGCCAGAGTTAGTAAATCCTGCTGGTGCGAGAGATGGCTGAGGACAAGATCAAACCCCCTCACTGCAGGGGAAATAAAACTTCTAAAAGTTGTGAGTGAGCAAAAGTTGATAAAAGACTGATGTCAGGCAAAACGTCAGTCAAATGTAAGAGGCAAGAATATGCCCGTGTTCTTGAGTTCTCTCCACGATGGGCGCTGGCTTTGTGTCTAGCCAACACAAGGTTCAGAGCCACTTTCCTCCGAATATTTCCAGGGACACTCAGAGAGCCTGTGGAAGGAGCACTGAGGCGTTTGAAAGCAAAGAGCAGAAAGCCAGCGTCAGAGTAGAAATGACCCTGTCCTTCAGCTGTCCCATCGAGGTCGATGGGATCTGGCCCCCCAGCCACCAGTGCAGTTCTCAGCAGCTGCCTCACCTCCAGTACCCAAGGCTAAGGGAGTCAATATTTCTCCCACACAGTTTTTGCAAATCCCACTCTGTTGTTACCCCACTGAAACATGCAGCATAGGGTGGGGCACAGTGGCTCACATCTGTAATCCCAGCAATAAGAGGCCAGGGCAAGAGGATTGTTTGAGATCAGGAGTTTGAGACCCACCTGGGCAACATAGTAAGTGCCCATCTCCACCAAAAAAGAATAAATAAATAAATAAAAATAAAAATAAAATAAACTTAAAAACTAGCCAGGCATGCTGGCACGTGCCTATAGTCCCAGCTACTCAGAAGGCTAAGGCAGGAGGATGGCTTGAGCCTAGGAGGTCAAGGTGGCAGTGAGCGATGATCACGCCACTGTGCTCCAGCGTGGGTGACAAAGACTGTCTCCAAAAACCAAAACAAGACAAAAACGTGCAGTAAAAATCAGATCTAAGTATGTCTCCTAGGATCCAGGGCTGTCCAGAGTTGGTGTGGACATCTAAAACTTGTGTGATACACACAAATCCCCTCCCTCAGGGCCTCCTAGAACCTAAAAGAGCAGATACAGCGTGGCATGGGTGTCACTGCCCCCCTGCATCCACAACACCTGCTGACTGGGTGCCGGCCAGGTACCTTTCCTATGTATTTTTCAGCAGACAGTGTGTACTTCCCATGGTCTGTGGTCTACAATATACCAGGGGAGTAAGTTCTTCTTGTTTTTTGTTTGTTTGTTTGTTTTTCCTAGAGATGGATCTCGCTATGTAGCCCAGGCTGGCCTTGAACTCCTGGACTCAAGTGATCCTCCCACCTCAGCTTCTTGAGTAGCTGGGACTACTGGGATATGCCACTGTGCCTGGTTTATGAGCCCTGATTTTACTTTACATTCCACATATAAAACCAAATTTCAAACATGGCCTGGTCAACCTTTGTGAAGAAGCGAGGTCTTTGAACATAAAAGTAAGAATATGAGCTTTGGGCCAGGTGTGGTGGCTCATGCCTGTAATCCCAACACTTTGAGAGGCCAAGGCGGGCGGATCACCTGAGGTAAGGAGTTCGAGAGCATCCTGGCCAACATGGCAAAACCCCATCTCTACTGAAAATACCAAAAAAATTAGCAGGGCTTGGTGGCAGGAGCCTGTAATCCCAGCTACTCAGGAAGTTGAGGCAGGAGAATCACTTGAACCCAGGAGGTAGAGGTTGCAGTAAGCCGAGATTGCACCATGGCACTCCAACCTGGGTGACAGAGCAAGACTCTGTCTCAAAAAAAAAAAAAAAAAAGAATATGAGCTTTGGACTCAGATTTCATGGGTTCAAATCTTGGATAGACCACTTTTGGTGACAAGTTACTTAACCTTTCTGTGACTTGGTTTTCTCACAAATAAAATGGAGGTAATATCTATTTTTGTGGGTGTTAATAAATTCATATTACACTGCCTGCCGTAGAGCATACACAATAAATGCTTGCTATTACGTTTGTATCATCATATTATTAAGTAGTATGGTGATTAAGAGCTGAGGCACTGCTCTAGTCGGGCTGAAACACTTTCCAGCTGTGAGACCTTGGGTGAGCTACCCAACATCCCTTAGCCTCAATTTCATCAACTACAAAATTGTGTTAATGCCAGAACCTTCCTCATCAGGTTGTTTGAAAAATTAAATGAAATTGTGAAGATAAAGCGATTAATACAGGGTCTGATGCAAAGTTATGACTCAGTAATTATTAACTATTTTTAATATTAGTTAATAAAATGGGCCACACTTAAGAGCAAAAGATTTGGGATTATTTTTTTCCTCCCCTTCCCCCTCCTCAGATTTCATAATTTTTAATGTTTCTTCCCTAAAGTATATAAATGACTGTTTTGCGAAGTCAAATATCTATGGACATTATTTCTTAAATCTCCTGCCTTGGACCGATTTGATAAAAACAGCAGGTAACAAACTCCACGTGGCGGAAGCAAAGGCCAAGGGAGGAACACCAGCGAGAGTTTCTCCACGCTGCCTCCAGGTGGCAGCAGTTAGCATGGTGAGCCTCAAAAAGCCCAGATGAGCGCCTCCGCTTCAATCCATCTGAAACCAAGGGTGGAAGCTTTGTTCATCCCTGAGGGCGACTGGAGGTTCTCAGATGCACTTGACATTGCCTCTGAGGAAGGAGGCTTGGGACATGGATGGACAGGGCTGGGGTGATCAGGGCTGCCCCTAACGTATGTAGAGCCCCTGTGTATGTAAATAATTTGAGTCATTCCAAATGAGTATGCTGAAAAAACAAAACGCTGCATCAGACCCAGGAGTGACTCATGCATCAGTCAGGTTCCTCCTGGAAGTAGGGCCTGCAGGATAACCCCATACGCCTTAGAGCGCCTTGTCCAGATGGCATTGCCAGCCCTGCCAGTCTCAGGCACCAGGGAGGGACTTGAATATGAGAAACTTTAGAGAAAGATGCTTCAAAGCACAGAGGGGCTTTTGGGTAGAAACAGCCTTTCCTAGGGGCAGGGGTTCTGCATCCCTTGGTCCAAGATAATACACAAGTACACACACTTTAATTATTTCTTTAAGCTCTTGTTAATGTTTAAAATCCGTTCTAAATGGATTGCTTACCAAAGACAGAATCCAAGAAATTGGCAGCTGAGGGTCTTATCAGGAGGGGGAAATGGGCCGGGCGCGGTGGCTCACGCCTGTAATCCCAGCACTTTGGGAGGCTGAGGCGTGTGGATCACCTGAGGTCAGGAGTTTGAGACCAGCCTGGCCAACATGGAGAATGTCTTCACATCAGTGGGGAATGTGGAATGGAGAGCCTCTTCATCTGCAGGACATCAAGGAATAGACCTCAGAGGCTGCTGATACCCACTGGCTCCCAGCTGGTTGGAGTAAATGCATTCACAGTAGGTCTCCATGTCACTGACCTGTCAGTTCTTATAACCTTGGGGCGAGAAGGAAATTTTTGTGTCACCTGGTTCAGTGCCTTTTTGTGTGATAGAATTCTCTCTACAATCACCCTGCCAAGATTCATCCAGCTGGAATCCCTTTAGTGAAACACAATTCACCCTTCCTGAGACAACACACTGCGTGCTGGGACATTACACTCTTTAGAGGCCTTCTCCATGTTGAGTGAAAAGCTGTCCCCTGACAGCCAGATCCCACTGGTTCTCATTCTGCCTCTGGGTCCACACCTAAGAAGTCCATCCTCCTGCCCACTTAGGACCTGCCTCAAACATCTGAAGAGTATGATACTTCTATACATGCTCTCAACACACACACACATGCACACACACACACACAGACACACACACACACACACACACACACACTCTTCGTTCCTTGAGACCAAACCTTGCCAAACCAAGAATCAAATTGTTCTTTACATCTGATGATCCTGAGTCCTTCCACTGTCCTGATCTGTCTCTACTGGCGGTGTCAAAAATGGTTCTACTCAAATGTGCACCCGGAAGCAAGCACAATACTCCTCATGTTTGGTGGGTGGGAGGTGGAATTTTTTTTTAACCAGTGCAAAGTAGAACAGCAAAATCAGCCTCCTTGTTAGGAACACTCAGCTTCTATCCATGTGGCCCGCGATGCCGGGGTCATGCCTGTTCTGTGGGCTGCTGTACCTCCCAGAGGCTAGACCACTGTCTGGCACTGGGTAGACGCTCAAGAAGTATTTGTTTAATAGACATGAATGATATATTGCAAGTATAAGTTCATTTTTGTTTTACCTTTTTATAGTAGCAGTTAGTGATTGTTGTTGCCAATAGTCAGGAGGAACTTTGGGATTTCATATCAGATATGATTCTGCAGGCTGGGCTATTGGCTACGTGTAGCAAAGTCTACTAATTGTCTCCCAGGATCCATTCTCGGGATCGCAAGTGACTACATTTGGGCAATAGAATGTGAGCAAAACGTGACAGGTGCAATTTGCAGATCATCTCCTGGAAGGAGAAGCTGCATCGCTCCCTTTCTGCATTCCTGCTGTCTGGGAGATGGGTGACTGCAGCGATCTTGGAAGCCATGTGTTGAGGATGACAGAGCCACTCCCCGATGCTGGATCTGTTTTATGACTTGCATGACACTGGATTTGGGGGTCTCTTTGTTACAGCATTTCAGCTGGTGCCCTAACTAATACAACAACATATCCTGGAATTTTATCTCAGGAACTCTTCATAGCATCGGTCCTCTCTCCCATATTACCCTTTAGTAATATTCCAGAGCCCATTACTGCCAGTACCATAATCACAAGGTCTCTGAGCAACAACGACAATTCCAAGGACTAACCTTAGGCTTACTGTTGTCAATCAACATTTGACACCATTGGCCGGGTGTGATGGCTCACACCTGTAATCCCAGCACTTTTGGGAGGCCAAGGTGGTTTTGGAGGGCAGATCATTTGAGGTCAACTGGCAAACATGGTGAAACCCCATCTCTACTGAAAATACAAAAGTTAGGTGGGTGTGGTGGTGCATGCCTATAATCCCAGCTATTCAGGAGGCTGAGGCACAAGAATCTCTTGAACCTGGGAGGTGGAGGTTGCAGTGAGGTGAGATCATAACACTGTACCCCAGCCAGGATGACAGAGTGCTACTCCATCTCGGGGAAAAAAAAAAAAAAAATCTACACTTTAAAAACTCCAAGGCAAAAATATCTGGACAATAGTTGAAAAATACAAAAATGAAATTTAATTAAAATACTGAAAACATTATTATAAGAAGAAATCATCAAATAAAGACAGAGATTCCAACTTATTTTCTCCTCAAGGTCACTACCAGCAACAGCTTTACCTTTGATCCTGTTATTTTCTTTGACCTATTTATGGCACAACTACTAGTCTCACAGCAACCATGCAGTGCCGGTCATTATTATTTACAGATGAAGAGTCTGAGGGGGCCGGGCACGGCGGCTCACACCTGTAATTCCAGCACTTTGGGAGGCCAAGGCAGGTGGATCATGAGGTCAGGAGATCGAGACCATCCTGGCTAACATGGTGAAACCCCATCTCTACTAAAAATACAAAAAATTAGCTAGGCATGGTGGCGGGCAACTGTAGTCCCAGCTACTCGGGAGGATGAGGCAGGAGAATGGCGTGAACCCGGGAGGCGGAGCTTGCAGTGAGCCGAGATCACGCCACTGCACTCCAGCCTAGGAGACAGCGAGACTCCATCTCAAAAAAGAAAAAAAAAAAAAAAAGTAGGAGGGAGATCTGAGGGTCAGGAAGGTTCACTTTGCTTTCTCAAAGCCACACAGCCATCAGGCAGCAGAACCAGCATTCAAGCCTGTCAGTCTCCAGGCAGCAACTTTCTGTTACCACCCCAGTAAGTAAGACTTTGCCAGTAACAAATAGAACAGGAGAGAGAACAGGAGTGTGCTTTTCAACTTTGAACTGAGCCTCCTCACTGAGGCTCTGGACTTGCCTCTTCACTGGGTGTTGGCAGGCACCAAGACAGAACCTGCTGGATTTGTAGAGAAGCCAGCAGTGAGGGAAGTGTCTGAATCTGCAGTGACTTGACAACCATCAAGACAAAATTCAATTTGCCCTTGAATTTTCACACTCAGGGAAAACACGCACATGCACATACACACACATCAAAAGAAAGTTTGCCAAAGATTCGGGGTGGCAGGTCAGACGTAAACTGCTATCAAAATCATAGAGAGGGCGGTGACAGCCTCCACCCTGAAGGCCAGGAGCATACGACTATCATGGATGACAGAGACATCAGAGAAGGTACCTGGAGTGCCACAGAGTTCCCAAGAGGGAGCCCAGAGCTGCTGACAGCAACAGACACAGCCCCGCCTGTCCCCACATCCCTTTACCTTGCTTCTGCATCCTCCAGTACGCTGTAGAAGCACTCTCCGGGCAATCTATATTAAAGGACGTATCACAGCAAATTGCAGGCAGAGTGAACTTTCAAAGCCTCAGGCCTCATTGTTTCATTCATAATTTTTAAAAATCTTCCAAAAGACTAAAAGCAAAGCCCAAATTCCTCAATATGGCATACAAGGCTCCCCAGCTCTGGCCCCTGGTTTCCTCCTCAGCCTCACCTCTCACCACTCCCCTCCTCCTACCCCAGCCATTCCCCAGCCTCACTTTGTACTTGCCTTTTCCAGCCTATCTACCTGTATTGAAGTTCTACCAATGGCCTCGTATCTCTTCCAACGAAACGTTTGTTTTTCTCCTGAGTGAAACCACCAAGCCCAAAAATGGCCTCCATTTGGTTGACTTCTACACATCCTTAAGAGGGTGGCTCTGATGTCACTTTATCTAGAAAACTTTCCCATGCCTTTCAGGCCGGGGCGGGCTACAGAATTCCATATCCTCTGTCTCCCCTGTCACAGCACCTATTCCCTATTGGACTGAAGTTCTGTGATGGCACCAAATAGGATGGGACATTTCATTCTGTGTCTAACACACAGTAGGACCTTAATAAATATTTGTTGATTTGCCTTTCTGAGACCATGAGCTCTGTGGGGCCACAGAGGCTACAGTCCCAGGACCTGGTGTGATACCTTTCATATGCTAACCATTCACGACTGTTCTCAGACTAATGCTTTTCCCCCATCCCTCCTGCTACCTCGAATCTTTGGCAAACTTTCTTTTGATGTGTGTGTATGTGCGCGTGCGTGTTTCCCCTGAGTGTGAAAATTCTAGCGCAAATTGAATTTTGTCTTGATAGTTGCCAAGGCCGAGTTATCACATGTTTCAATGTTATTGGCTCCCACTGAACCAAAGGCATGGTTTAGTTGAAACTAACTCTACTACCGTTTGACTTCCCAAGGGAAAAACTGCTCCAGGCCAGGCACAGTGGCTCACACCTATAACCCCAGCACTTTGGAAGGCCAAGGCAGGAGGATCACTTGAGGTCAGGAGTTCAAGACCAGCCTGGCCAGCATGGTGAAACCCCCATCTCTACTAAAAATACAAAAATTAACCGGGCATAGTGACTCTTGCTTGTAGTCCCAGCTACTCAATAGGCTGAAGCAGGAGAATCGCTTGAACCTGGGAGGCGGAGGTTGTAGTGAGCCAAGATCACGCCACTGCACCCCAGCCTGGGCAACAGAGTCAGACTCCATCTCAAAAAAAAATAAAGAAAGAAAGAAGAAAAAAAAGAAGACAACGCTCCACAAAACAATAGGGCCATTTTATCATGTGCTAATGTGGATCTTGTATTACTACTAAGAGGTCCTTCCAGGTCAACCCAATTAAACTTCCAAAGATACTTTCCCTCTTTGATTCCACAGAGTCCTTAAGAATCTTGGCAACTCCCAACAACCTAGGACTAAATTCATTGTCGACTGATACTTGTGACTAATGTTAGTAAGGAAATATATGAGGCATTTCCTAGACACATCTGAAAGACATGGTGCTGAAAAGTCAATAGGTAAATAAAGCAAATGAGCCCAGCAGAAACTTAGAAGCATTTCCATCATTGTGGCTTTGTTCCCATTTACTGCCAGTAATCTGTCTGTAACATCTTTCCCTGAGCTTGACCCGGTGAATTGATCCCAAGTATAAGGGATGGTCAATATCTCACAGAAGCAACTCATCACCATGGCCTTTGCCATGGCTGAGAAATGAAAAAATAGACATCAGGAAGCCAATTTGCTTGCAACAATGAAAAAAAAGCAAAAGGAAAAACTCACACCTTCTCAAAACCATCCATCTGAGCTAGGGCTGATCGTGTTTTGTGTCATAAGACCAAGGATTCCAAATCAGACTGACAATGATTGTGCCTCTGATCCAGAGGGCCTTTCACAGCCAGGTAAAATCACCATGAATGGCGCGTTCCTGGGAGCACTGCCAACTCCAGAGAAGCAGCAGGATAAGGGAGAAAGAACATGGGATGCAGAATGACAGGACCTGGGGTTTTGTCCCATGGTGCCACTTACTGTGTGACCTTGGACAAGCCATTTCAATCCCTCCAGGCCTCAGCATTTCTTATATTAGAGAGTTGTGAGTATTTATTGAGATAAAGCATATAGAACACTTTTAGAAAAGCAAAGCATAAGTATTCAGTACTATGTGATGGCTAATTTTATGTGTCGACTTGGCTGGGCCATAATGCCCAGATATTTGGTCAAATATTCTTCTGATACTTATTTTCTTACAATTCTGGATTGTGGGAAAAGTAAGGATTAAAAAGAGGAAATTAATGACACCTGGAGAAAGAAAGAAGTTATTTTCCACTGAGACAGCAATCCTAAGCAGTGGTTCCAGATAGAATTTATTCTGCACCAACAGTGAGGACATTTGGTAAATAAACATAAAGGTGAATATTAGATGAAAAAAGATCTAGGCAAATTAACATCATCTTGCACACTGAATTGATTACACATGTTAGCATTGACCGAGAAATGTAAAGTATCTCCAATCTATTTCCTTCCCATCACAGGTGAGGACTCAAAGGCTCAAGGCTGGAAAGTGGCTGGTCTAAGGTCACACTGTGTGTTCTTAGGACAGTTAGAAAGAATGATTTCTTTAGAATATGCAACACTGCCTCCTAGAGTTTAGTCCTACAGCTAGCACTGCAATTCAAGGAGGTCATTACACTGTTCTGTAACACCACACCAGTATCTTATCAGTTGGGCTACCACAACAAAGTACCATAGACTGAGTGGTTTATACACAACAGAAATTTATTTCTCACAGTTCTGGTGGCCGGAAAGCCCAAAATCATGGTACTGAAAAATGTGGCATCTGGTGAGGGCCCTCTTCCCGGCTTGTAGACATCTACCTGTATCCTCACATGGTCTCCTGTCTCGTAGTCTTTTAGTGAGGGCATCAGGAAGGCCCCACCCTCATGACCCAATCTAACCCTAATTATCTCCAAAGATCTCACCTCCAAATACCGTCACACTGGGGATCAGGGCTTTAACACAGGGCTTTCAGGGAGCACAAACACTCCATCCATACCAACTATCAATTACAAAATAAGTAAAATTCTTTCTAAAATACAAATCTTGACCAGATGCAGTGGTTCATGCCTTTAATCCCAGCACATTGGGAGGCCAAGGCGGGCGGATCACAAGGTCAGGAGTTCAAGACCAGCCTGGCCAACGTGGTGAAACCCTGTCTCTATTAAAAATAGAAATAATAGCCAGGCATGGTGGTGCGCATCTGTAATCCCAGCTACTCAGGAGGCTGAGGCAGGAGAATTGTTTGAACCCAGGAGGCAGAGGTTGCAGTGAGCTGAGATCATGCCATTGCACTCCAGCCTGGGTAACAAGAGCAAGATTCTGTCTCAAAAAAAGAGAGAGAGAGAGAAAGAAAGAATCTTTTTCATTCTAAGTACCTTGGTTTGTGGCTCCATTAAATCTAAGAGATGTATAATTTTGTAGCCCTGGGACATGTACTTAGCTTCAGTGCTTTGGTTTTTTTGTTTTAAACTTTCATTTTCAGTGACGTCTCAGGCTTGATGCCATTTCTTATTAGGATGCCTTAGCCCAGAAAGCCTCCCACCCCATGAACCTGTGATTCTGATGCCTAGATTTTACGTCACCCGGCAGATATGTAGTGAGCACGAGTGATGTGGTGAGCGTTGGTCTGGATGCTGGAGATACACAGGGAACCCAAGAAACAAAGTCTCGTCACTGATGGAGCTTACACTGGAGGGTGGGGGACAATAAACACATCACTCAATGAAGTCTATAGCTTGGGAGATGGTGATAGTGCTCTGAAGAAAAACTAAGCAGGCTGGGTGAGAGCGAGCAAAGAATTTTTGCAAAAGTAGCTGAGGATGAAGAACAGGATGTTTGAGCAATCATATAAAAGATGGGATAGGAAGTCACACGCTATATGAGGAAGAGTGTTCTAGATAAAGGAGACAGAGCTCTAGGTCAGAGCAGAGGCTCTGAGTCAGAGGAACCATTTTCCAGTCGTCAGATCCATCTGCGAAAGGAAAATAAGTCTTAGGGCCCCAAAATCACTAAGCCAAAGGGAAAAGTGGAGCTGGAAACTGCTGAGGGCAAACCTGCCTCCCATTCTATTCAAAGTCACCCTCTGCTGACTGAGATAAATGCATGTCTGATTGGAGAGGCTAATCAAAAACTCCAAAGAGGCCGAGCTCCATGGCTCACACCTGTAATCCTAACACTTTGGGAGATCTAGGCAGGCAGATCACTTGAGGTCAGGAGTTCGAGACCAGCCTGGCCAACATGGTGAAACCCCGTCTCTACTGAAAATACAAAATTAGCCGGGTGCGGTGCCATGAGCCTGTAGTCCCAGCTACTAGGGAGGCTGAGGAAGGAGAATCACTTGAACCCGGGAGGCAGAGCTTGCAGTGCTGAGATGGCGCCATTGCACCCCAGCCTGGGCAACAGAGTAAGACCCTGTCTTAATTAAAACAAACAAACAAAAAAACTCAAAAGAATGCAACTTTTTGTCCCTTATCTATCTATGACCCAGAAGCCCCCTCCCCACTGAGTTGCCCTGCCTCTGCTTCCAGTCGTCCGGCCTTTCCAGAGTGAATCAACGTTCATCTTACGTATATTGATTGATGTCTCATGTCTCCCTAAAATGTACAAAACCAAGCTGTGCTCGGACCACCTTGGGCACATGTCGTCAGGACCTCCTGAGGCTGTGCCACGAGCATGCGTCTTTAACTTTAGCAAAATAAACTTCCTAAACTGACTGAGACCTGTCTCAGATAATCCGGGTTCACACATTCGTTTGATATTAAAAGCCTACGTTTCTCCCGTTCAGGAGAAAGGAAACTTGGTTTCTTCACCAATTCCTGATCCCTCACCTTGTGAAGATGGGATAGGAAGTGGATGCCCCCGCTGACAGTGCTGGGTACATCAGATCAAACACCGTCCAGTTGTGCCAGGACAAAGGTCATCCCGGCTCAAAGATGACTCTCTCAATCCTTATTCCAAAATGCTAGTATTGCCAAGCTGTTTGTAACAAAGGTGAGAAAAAAGCCCAGGAAGGAAGAAGCCCGCGCACCGCAGTAGGGCTATCGGGGAAGTTTCAGAGTTCACCTTGGGTGGAGGTTTTGGCGTCTAATCTACAACAACTGGGCATGACCATCCTATCAGGCATGATGCTGCACTCCACCTTGATCCCCAAACCGGGCCCCACATACCTGTACACAAATCATCTGCTCCTGCCTCCCTTTCACATTTGGCAACCAGTATGTCCCACATGCTGTTCCAGGAGCAAGATATGCAATGATGAACATGACTGGCAACACCCTTCTTTTGTGGCATTTACCCCCATTTGGGGGAAACAGCCAAAACCTGGTAAACGAGTGAACAAGATAATTTCACAGTGTAATGAGGAGTATAAAGCAAATCAACAGAGCAATGTGGTAGTCACCATGAGGGACAGAGGGGTGTCTTACTCAGATGTGATGGGGGTTGGGGAAGGTCAGGGAAGGCCTCCTGAGGAGCTGCCATTTGACCTGATAGTTGAGTATGAAAAGAGCTAGCCATCGGAAGGGTACTCCAGATAGAAGGAGCAGTGAGGCCCTGCTGTGGGCAAGTGCTCTGTGCATCTGACAAATAGACGTGAGTGTGTTTGAATCAAAGCCTTGAGGAGGTGGATGGAAGTGAGATCACACAGGCCTTGCCGTTCAGAGTAGGGAGTTTGGGTTTTATTCCAGGTGCAGTATGATGCCATTGGAGTTCTTACGCCAGTTTCTATGACCTGACTTACCTTGTTAATGCAGCACTCTGCTGCGTGAAAACCGGTTTGGAAAGGTGTTAGTGGCTTGAACTGGACTATAGCTCTGGAGGTAGGGAATGGGGGAGCAGTGGTGAGGACAGTATTCAGGATATATATATCAGAGCCATTTGATGAACTGGATATGGTTGAAGAAAGGAAGAATTGAAGGTGACTCCTAAATTTTCCCTCAAGCAAGTAGGTAGTTTGTGGTGCTACTTTGTAAGATGGAAAGGAGGGGAAGGCTTGTAAGTTGAGGGCGCGCTGAGAAAAGAATAGAGTTTTATTTGGGGTGTATTAAACTCCAGTCAAGTAGAGATGTCAAATAGACAACTGTATATAAAACAAGTCTTAGAGGAAAGGTGAGGGCTGGATAGAGATAGTGGAGCTATCAACCCAAAGAAGGAAGTCGTGTTACTGGATGAACTTGGCTAGGAACTCAACCTTGGCTAGGTCCAGAATTCCACCCTCTTTCCATGTGGCCTCCCAGAGCCAGTGACTAGTAGAGCAGTGAGCATCTGCCTCTCTTCCAACCTCACACACCACCCAAGCAGCAGAGACGACAGGCCTTCTCACTTGCCCCATCTGTCCTCCCCCTGTCCCCAGGAGATTCCTGGTGCTGTTCTGAAGGAAGAACGCCTGCCCTCCTTGCTGACAGGGAGGTTTGATTTGAGTGACAGGTGCATTCCTGGGAGCGACAAGGTCAGCTTCTACTATCGCTAGAGAAAGCTGACCACTTTCAACTCTAAGGCTGATTTCTTTCTCAGCTTATGGCTGGAAACTCACAGATCAGCAAACTAGGAAGTGGCATTTCTGCTTCCTTTTCACATCCCTCAGCCTGCCATAGGCACACAATATTGGAATTGTGGTGTCTAGTGGAATGGTGAACTCCCAGGTCCACCAGTGTCCTGATGATCTAACAATAATGATGAAGGTGATGGTGATGGTGCTAATCACTAACACTGACCGTTTACCATGTGCTAGACTTATAATAAAAATTTTACCCAGATTGTCCCGTTGAATGCTCAGACTAATCTTATGAAGTTCTACTGTTCTTCTACTGTTTCCTCCATTTTACAAAGGAGGAAATTTATAGAAAAGATTGGTCTCTTCCTGGTTATCTAATCTCCTTCTAACTCCTTGAGACAGACATAAGCTGTCCAAGAGGAAAAGGGAAAAGTCTTAACTATGTGTTTTGCACTATAAAAGTAAATGTGTCACATGTTTTGGAAAAAATGGAAAGAAATCACCCATTATCATTTTAACATGCTTCCTTCCGATCTTTTTCTTTCTCTTTTCATCTTTGTTTCATAACTGTAATCAAGGTATAACCTAAATTAATATATATAAGGTATAATATAAATTCTCCATTGAATTTTTATTTATTTATTTATTTTTGAGACAGGGTCTCACTCTGTCACCCAGGCTGGAGTGCAGTGGCAGGATCACAGCTTACTGCAAACCCTGCCTCCTGGGCTTAAGTGATCCTCCCACCCCAGCCTCTGGAGTAGCTGGGACCACAGGTGTGCACCACCATGCGCAGCTAATTTTTGTATTTTTTGGTAGAGATGGGGTTTTGCCATGTTGCCCAGGCTGTCCACTGAATAATATTTTTTAAGATTTTTTTTCAAGCACCTTCTATTCTTAAATATGATTTCCACAGTTTTGAGTCAAGGTATATTAGTCCATTTTCTCACTCCTATAAAGAAATACGTGAGACATAGGTGGGGAGCATTGGCTCATGCCTGTAATCCCAGCACTTTGGGAGGCCAAGGCAGGTGGATCATGAGGTCAGGAGATCGAGACTATCCTGGCTAACACGGTTAAAATCCATCTCTACTAAAAGTACAAAAAAAATTAGCTGGGCTTGGTGGCACACATGCCTGTAGTCCCAGCTACTCGGGAGTCTAAGGCAGGAGAATCGCTTGAACCCGGGAGACGGAGCTTGCAGTGAGCCGAGATCGTGCCACTGCACTCCAGCCTGGGCAACAGAGTGAGACTCTGTCAAAAATAAAAAATAAAAGTAAAGAAATACCTGAGACTGGGTACTTTGTAAGAAAAGAGATTTAATTGGCTCACGATTCTGCAAGCTGTACAGGAAGCATAGTGGCTTCTCCTTCTGGGGAGGCCTCAAGAAACTTACAATCATGGTGGAAGGCAAAGTGGGAGCAGGCACATCTTTACATGGCACGGGCAGGAGTCAGGGCGGGGAGGCACCACACACTTTAAAGCAAACAGATCTAGATAGAATTCACTCACTATCATGAGAACAGCACCAAGGCGGCAATCTGCCCCCATGATTCAATCGCCTCCACCAGACCCCACCCCCAGCATCGGCAATTACAATTCCATGTGAGATGTGGGCAGGGACACAGATCCAAACCATATCACAAGGCAATAGGTATTTGCCTGGATGTCCAGGACAGTCTGTGCCAGACTTCCATGGCAGGAGCTCTGTCTCATCACAGCCTGGCCAAGCGCTCCTCCCACAGAGCCAGGAGACCGAGTGTGGACGTGACACCTCAGGACAGGTCATGGGGTCCATCTGAATGCACTATACTCAGAGCAGGTGTCCCAGAGGGAACAAGTGGGGTCCTGTGGCTGCCTCACTTTCAACAGAGGCTAGCACAGAGAGTGACCCAGGCTCCAAACCTGGTGAGCCCCAGGGCAGCCAACCACGGGGCTTGGGATCCTTTTGTTCTGGACGTCAGAGGAACATGGCTATGTAGCAGACCTCTCCACAAATTTTGTTTTCCTTTTTCTGCAGTTTCCTAAACAGTGCTCCCCTTCGTCGTTCGTCAGAAGCCTCTGAGTCTGCCTCTTGTAGTACCAAGACATTCCCCACTGGGCATAGTCCCTGTAAGGCTGTGGCTTCGAGGTCAGGCTCCCAAGTCTGCCACTTACTCACTCTGGGCCTGGATACTATTTAACCTCTCTGACCTGCTTCCTTATCTGAAAATTAGGCTAATAATCGTTCATATCTCACAGAGTTGCTGGGAGGGTTAAATGGGCATTTTCCTGGGTACTGAGCATGTAGTGGGGATTCAACAAATGGTGGCCATTTTTCTAGAAACTTTCTCCATATAGACAGTTCATGAAGGAAGCCACGGAGCACTGTCTGTGCATTGGGTGGCTGGGCTTGGAAACAGCACATCCTTCATCTGGAATGTCCAGACCCCTGCATCCTCTCAGCACTATTCAGGCGCCAGGCGGAGGGAGACTGCCTGAAGGCCCTCCTGTTCCACCTGCCACTCTCCCCTCTTCCCTGTGCTATTTCCCGAGGACACAGGAAGAACTCTACCAGGGGTAAGACCAAATTATGTAAACACTCAGACCAGAGCAATAGGAGGCCAGCCATGGTGCTGACAAGGGGTCCTGGGAGCCTCCTCCTCCAGATGTCACCCCCCTATTTCTTCACCTAATAGTGGAGACTATTCGTGTGTCTACCTTGTCACCTAGTGGTGGTGTTCAAATGAGATTATATCCCTCAGCATGATGATGGCATGGGGTCAATTCTTATTATTAGAAATAACTTCATAGGCCAGGTGTGGTAGCTTATGCCAGTAATCCGAGAACTTTGGGAGGCCGAGGTGGGTGGATCACCTGAGGTCAGGAGTTTGAGCCCAGTCTGACCAATATGGCGAAACCCCATCTCTACTAAAAATACAAAAATTAGCCAGGCCTGATGGCGCATGCCTGTAGTTCCAGTTACTCCAGAGGCTGAGGCAGGAGAATCGCTGGAACCTGGGAGGTAGAGGTTGCAGTGAGCCAAGATCACGCCACTGCACTCCAGCCTGGGCAACGAAGCAAGACTCCATCTCGAAAAAAAAGAAAGAAAGAGCTTCATGGAATCCATCCCCCAGCCTAAACACTATTTGGCACTCAGAATCTCAGCTGTTTCTTAAGACAGAAATCCAGCCTAATCCAAACATCATAGCTAATGTTTATTGAATCTACATGCAGGCGCCAGCCCTATTCCTCACGCCTTCTATGAATCTCTTTATTTAACCCTCACATCAACCCAGTCATGGAAGTCCTACTGTTTTGTGTTTCACAAACTAAGAAGCTAAGGCAGAGAGATTTAATGACTTGCCTCAAGTCATTGAAAGCTAAGAAGTAGCAAAAACAGGCTCCAAAAACCCAAAACACTGACAACACCAAGTGCGCTGGAGGACATGGAGCAAGAGGGGCTTTTATTTACTGCTGGTGGTAAAGCAAAACCGTACAGCTACTTTGGAAGACAGCTTGGCAGTTTCTTACAAAACTAAACCTACTCCTACCCTGTTATCCAGCAATCACGCTTCTTGTTATTCATCCAGATGAATTGCAAATTTATGTCTGCACAGAAACCTACACAGATGTTCATAGCAGTTTTATTCATAATTGCCAAAACTTAGAAGCAACCAAGATATCCTTCAGTGGGTGAATGAACAAATCACTGTGGTATATCCAGACAATGGAATCTCATTTAGTTCTAGAAAGAAATGAGTTATCAAGCCATGAAAATACATAAAGATAACTTAAATGCATTTTACTAAGTGAAAGAAGCTGATCTGAAAAGACTACATACTGTATGATCCCAATTGTATGATATTGTGGAAAAGGCAAAACTATGGAGACAGTAAAAAGATCAGTGGTTTCCGGCGGGAGGGAGGCATGACTAGGAAGAGCACAGAGGATTTTTAGGACAGTGGAAATACTCTGTATGATACCACAATGAGGGAAACATATACGTTTATCAAAAACCATAGAATCTATAACACCAAGAGTGAACCCTAATGTAAACTATGGACTTTGAGTGATAATGACATGTCAATATGGCTTCATCAGCTGTAACAAATATACTGTGGAGGGGAATGTTAATAGCAGGGGAGGAGACAAGGCGTATATAGGAATTCTCTGCACTTTCTGCTCAATTTTGCTGTGAACCTAAAACTACTCTAAAAGAATTAAGTTTGAGGCCATGTGTGGTGGCTCATACCTGTAATCTCAGCACGTTTAGGAGGCCGAGGTAAGACAATCCTTGAGGCCAGGAGTTCAAGGCCTAGGCTGGACAATGTAGTGAGACCCTCGTCTCTACAAAAGAAAAAAAATAGAAATATGTTTTGTTAATTTAAAACAAAACAAAAGAGAACAGGCTTCAAACCCAGGAAGTTTGGCTCTGAAGTATACCCATTAACCACTATGCTATACTACCCTCAACTACAATGGAAGGAAAAAGTCCAACTTTTTTTAGAAGTTAAACACACACACGCACACACACACACACACACACACACATACACACGTAAAGGAAACTGCTGGGTTTTAGAATACAGTGACAGAGGCTGAGCACGGTGGCTCAGGCCTATAATCCCAGCACTTTGGGAGGCCAAGGCGGGCAGATCATTTGAGGTCAGGAGCTCGAGAGCAGCCTGGCCAACATGGTGAAACCTCGTCTCTACTAAAAATACTAAAAATTAGCCAGTTGTGGTGGCTCACGTCTATAATCCCAGCACTTTGGGAGGCCAAGGTGGGTGAATCACGAGGTCAAGAGATCAAGACCATCCTGGCCAACATGGTGAAACCCTGTCTCTACTAAAAATACAAAAATTAGCTGGGCGTGGTGGTACATACCTGTAATCCCAGCTACTCGGGGGGCTGAGGCAGGAGGGTGGTGGTGGTTGCAGTGATCCAAGATCGAGCCACTGCACTCCAGCTCGGGCAACAAGAGCAAAACTCTGTCTCAAAAAAAAAAGAAAGAAAAAGAAAAGAATACAGTGACGGAACAGGTTGCCAGCCCTCCCTGATCCATTCCATCCAGGCAAGGCTTGGAGGCTGATTAAGCCGACTCTGGCCTCGCACGCAGTGTTTGATAACAAGCACCTGACGTATGGCGTGATGCCAGCCTCCCCAGGGCGCTTTGGTCTGGAAACAGCTGTGAGTAATCTGGAGCACCCGGAGCAGAAAGCTTTATCAGTCAGCCTGCCCCAAAAGCTGCTGGGAAGACTATCTGCTGGTGCAGTCATGCTTCCAACTGCCCTATTTTTAGTGAAACACATTCTTTCCAGGGCTATGCTTCTGATGAAGGAGAAAGCCGACTCGGTCTTAAGACATCCATAGTCAGTGACGACCAAGCCACTTCCACTCGTCTGCCTGACTTAGGGTCTTCTGCAGGTTTATGAACCACCTTTCAAGGCATTTAACTAGGTTTATTGAGTGCTAGTTGATTCCCTGCCTGATGGGAACCCAGTGGAATAACACTTTACGCCCTGGAAAGGGGGACATGAGACATGGTGAGGTACTGCTCAAACAACAGCATCTTGCCAACATTTCAAAGAACGCCATTCAAGGTCAATAAAAAGCTGTCTTTGCTTTGTAAAGAGGTAAATATCTACATCAGAGACCATAGGACTACTTTATGTGTTATGTGTTATACGTTATGGTAGGAGGAAGAGTTGAAGGAGGGGACAGTGAACGAGGAAGGTATAGAGTCGGCCCAGCCATCTTTAGGTCTTCCTGACACCAAACCAGGAGGCCAGATAGGACCCAGGAAGTAAGGAGTCAGCACCAGAGCTTGCTCAGGTTTAGCTCACTTGAGCATTTATCAGCACACACTGGAATAGTCACAGCCCAATACCTAATTACAACACGAGTAAGAAAAGGATAATCATACAAAACAGTTTTCAGTTTTCAAGCACCTTCCATGTGCAGACTATTTAAACATATTACCTTTTTTTTAACCTCAGGAAAACCTCATGCAGTGGGTGTTCTTATTCCAATTTTGCAGGTAAGTGAACTGAGGCTCTGAGAAGGTAAACAATGTTTCCTCGTCAGTGGCAGAGCTGATAGTAACACTCACATTTTTCTGACTACAAAGCCCATGCTTCCTCTTTCCATTTGCCATGCTGGCCCCTCTGAGCATCTTGGCCATTACACAAAAGGGTGGCTGGGCCAAGGTCTTTGCCAGGCCAGACGCTGTGGCTCAAGCCTATAATCCCAGCACTTTGGAAGGCTGAGGCAGGTGGATCACTTGAGCCCAGGAGTTCAAAACCAGCCATGGGCAACTTGGCGAAACTCTGTCTCTACAAAGAATACAAAAATTGCCTGGACATGGTGGTGCGCACCTGTAGTCCCAGCTACTCAGGAGGCTGAGGTAGGAGGGTTGCTTAAGCCTGGAAAGCTGAGGCTACAGTTTGCTGAGATCACACCACTGCACTCCAGCCTGGGCAACAGAGTGAAACCCTGTCTTTAGAAAAAAAAAAAAAAAAGGTTCTTTGCCAATTTTAATTTTGTGGCCCAGCATTTAACTAAAACTAAAGCAATGTTTTTCTCAAGCATGATCCCACCCCACTTGCCCCACCGTTAACCTACGTTTGCAGCTGAGCAATACAGCACGTTCAGTGACATCAGAGTCACCCAGTGGGAAGTCCAGGCTGCCAAGCCTGATGTGATCCTTTGGGGTGATCTGGTCTGACTCTCTTGTTTCCAGATGACGGGAGGAGATCATGAGAAGTTAAACGACTTGCTCAAGGTTCCACAGCAATTTAAAAAATTCAAACGCAGATCTTCAGAGTGCAAGTCCAGGACCCTTTCCACAGTACCCGTCCCACTCCCCTCAGTAGGACTCCAACGGGGCAGGATTCAGCAAAGCTCCACACTGAACTCTACTGTCTGAAAGACACGTGGGACAGGCCATATTGAACCAATGACCCTTCTCCCTCCACACACAAATAGGAAAAACTCTCCAACGAAAGGAAAGCACAGCTTGCCCTGAGCACCTTGGGGAGGCCAGGTTGGTTTGTGGCGTTTTAGAGTCAGATGTCCACAGATCCCCAGTCAACTCACATAGTCCACTCATATAATTATGTAAATGCTCTTAGATCATCCTGGCACATAAATACACTTCCGGAGGAAAGAGCCTCAGATAGCTAGCTCACAGAGACACGTCCAGCTGGCGGTCTGTCCTGAACTCCTCCAGGGTCCCTGCTTCTCAAACATGACTCCTGCTGGACATGGGTTGGATCAAAGAAATCCTAAAAGGAGAGAAAAAGATGAGTGAGCTCACAGTGTCAGTCCCCTGCCCAGTTTCAAATTATCCCATTCCAATGTCAGCCCCGCTGCGTGGAGGGGATGAGAGGTGACAACCAAGGAGAGACGACGTCAAGGCCTCACACTACGCCAAGGTCCACTTACCTCCCTATGCCCGCGACAATCGGAAAGCACAGCAGAGCCACCAAGATCGGCTTCATTGCTCTCATTCAGCAGCCTCTCTCTACTCCTCAGGCTTCTTGGTAGCTCATTGGTTCATTGGTTCCCAAAGTTGTGAGGTGGCTCAATTCCAGGAGATTCTAAGTTGGCAGGAGTTTTATGGATATGGCTGGAGCTGACCATAGATTTGGGCAAATATTGACATTCTTTGTGAGGTGATACCAGGCGAGTACTATGTTGGCAACAGAGAAAGTTGGGAGGGCTGGCGGGAGGAAACTGACATGTATTCAGCTTCAGCTGTATTCCAGGAACTGTCATTTAATCCTTACCATGATTTTATTTTATTTTTTAAGACAGAGTCTTGCTCTGTCACCCAAGCTGCTGTGCAATGGCGTGATCTCGGCTCACTGCAACCTCCACCTCCCGGGTTCAAGCGATTTTCCTGCCTCAGCCTCCCAAGTACCTGGGGATTACAGGCGTGCACCACCACATCCAACTGATTTTTTTGTATTTTTAGTAGAGACGGGGTTTCACCATGTTGGCCAGGCTGGTTTTGAACTCCTGACCTCAAGTGATCTGCCCGCCTCAGTCCCCTAAAGTGCTAGGATTACAAGCGTGAGCCACTGCACCTGGCCCCTTACCATGATGATTATTATTATCATCTCCATGTACTTCTCTCTGTTTAATTTAGTTATCATTACTATCTCCATTTGACAAATGTAGAAATACTTTCAAAGAGGTTAAGCAATGTCTCCAAGGCCATACAGTCGGGAAATGGTAGAAATGAAATTCTATCCCAAATCCAACTGACTGCCAACCCATACACATCATACATTCCAGTGCCAGGCACTGTGGGCTTCCTTCCTCACCTCCCTTTTCTTGCTTGCTGGAAGAACCCTGGTTGTACTGAGGCAGCAATATGCACAGCCCCTGGTGTCCCCAGATGGCATCTACCATCCTCTAAACCACCTCTAGCTACTGGCCCTGTTGCTTGAGCTGCAGCTCAGAATCTGTTTCCACACAGAAACCATCTTACACACAGCAGTCAGTAAGACTGCAATCACTGTACCATCACCGTACTGTTGCTCTATGAATTAAGCCAATTATAGACTGATATAAAATACCATAATTTATAGCATTATTTCTACTGGAAAATGCATTGCAAGATCCACCAGTCCCCCACCTCCTACTCCGTCAAAATACAAACAAAAACAAAACAAAAAGCCTTATAGGTGACTTCATGCATCTTTTATAAGGCTTATCGTTGATTCAAATTTCATGAGTCCCAACCCAAAGTTGCCTGCACATTATCAGCCCTCTACTTGTCAAGAAGATCTGGAAATATCAAAGCTGCCAAAGGAAATTCTTGAAAGTATAGTTGTATTTGATCCCACTCCACTTTATTAAATTGAAAGAAAACCTTCCTTGAGACTGAAGACAAATTGTATTCCAGTCAGGAAGATAAAATACTACTTGTTGTATCTATTTTATGATGACGGGGATGCACTTCCCTGGAAGACAGCTGGCTGGCATTATGGCCCAGGGGCTCTCAACCTCAGCACCACTGACATTTTGGTTCAGATAAGTTTTGTTGCCGGCAGCTGTCCTGTGCAATGCAGGATGTTTACCAGCATCCTAGGCCCTACTCACTACATGCCGGAAGCACTCTCTCAGTGTGACAACCAAAAATGTCTTCAGACATTGCCAACTGTCCCCTGGCAGAGGCTGATACATTTGGAGGACGTACTTAGAAGACTGCATTAAGCCCGATGGAACCATTGAAACTCTCTGATGAAGAAGTGCTGATCTGTGGGGTTTTGTTGTTTTTGTTGTTTGTTTTTGTCCAAAGGCCACTCTGAGACTGAAGTGCATTCTGATGGCAAATTCTACCTTTGTGAAGTAGGGAGCAGATGGTCATTAAAATGGACCAAAGCATCCTCTGGCTGTAATCCTGGGCCAGGCCTCTCTCCAGGCCATCCGGAAGCCCAGCTTCAGAGAGCACATCCCCTCACTGCCGGTTCCTGGGGACTATAAAGCAGAATTTTACCAAGGCCCATTCTCCTGACCTTGGTTCCTTTCGCGCACATATAGGCTATAAAATGCCACCCCTGGCTGAGCTCAGTGGCTCATGCTTGTAATTCCAGCACTTTGGGAGGCCGAGGCGGGTGGATTACTTGAGGTCAGGAGTTCGAGACCAGCCTGACCACCATGGCAAAACCCCATCTCCACTTAAAAACACAAAAAAATTAGCCGGGCATGGCGGGGTGGGCCTGTAATCCAAGCTACTCAGGAGGCTGAGGCACAAGAATGGCTTGAACCCAGGAAGCGGAAGTTGCAGTGAGCCAAGATTGTGCCATTACACTCCAGCCTAGGGATAGAGTGAGACTTTGTCTCAAAAAAAAAAAAAAAAAAAAAAAAAAAAAAAAAAAAAGGCCACCCTTCCCTCAACTTTGCCCGGACTCCTCACCCTGTGAGTTGATGATGGAATTTCTTCAGGATTCAAGTTTCATTTCATGGCGATTATTGAAGCTCATTTTTCTCAGAATAATTGTCTTAGCACAGCAGTTGCTATTGAACAGTTTCCAGCAGTTCAACATTGAAAGAGAATCTAATTAACTTACAGAATATCTTGGGAGACTTCTCTGGAATCCTGCTCTGGCCGTGTCCATAGAGCAGGCTCAGCACATTTTCATAGTGGTAGGCTAAAGTCTCAGGGGGAGTCTTCAGCTTCCCCCCTTGCATTGTTTTCTGGAAAGTCAAAGATTGGAGCTTATCTTATAGTTACCAACCAAATGTGAATTCATTTCTGGGTTCTTTCAACCCTGTATATATCTTTTTAACTCTTCTGATAAATTTTATAAGTTCTTCTCAGAGCCACTCTCCTTTACCTCATTGATAATCAAGGGTGGAAAATGTTATTTATTCATAAATATATATTGTCAAGTCACTGGCTGCCAGCGATCTGAGTTTACATTAGCAAGCTAAGAGTAATGCATCCTTTGTTCATTTGTTCATTCATTCAGATGCTCTGGGAGGGCAGGAAATTGTGTCCATTGTGCACCACTTATTTATTGAATAGATGAATGCCCATATTGTTTGAAATGCTGTTGTTAGTGCTGAAAATACAACAGTGAACAGGATTGGCACAATCCCTGGCCTCAGGGAGTTTACAGTCCAGCAGGCAAGCAAGAGACCTAAGAAATAAAACCATCACAAATTGTGATAAGTGCTAACATGGAGAGAAACTGGGAGTAGAGTCAGCCTAGCTTAAACAGCGTGGTCAGGAAAACCCTCCTTGACAGCCATGGGAGGATGGGAGTGAACTACAGGCTAGTTGTGGTGAGTATCTGATTTTTTTTGACTGACAGCTTTCCACATTTGGGGAATTTCTCACCTTATAAAACTTGGTGGTGGAAAATGATCACTCCCCCTTATAGAAGCCGAAAGCTGAACCCCAGCCTCCCTTGTGGCTCGGCTGTGGCACGTGATCAACGAGTCTTCCCCGTTGGCCCTGATTCAACTGCTAGTGACACAAAAAAGCAGGACTTAGGCAAAATCCCTTCTGAAGAGGGAGGTAGCCATGGTGGGGGCTACACCAGGTTTGGAGGCAGCAGCCAGCACCAGTGGGCTTGGAAGTACAAGCAGTGGGGGACTGGGCCCAGGGGTGGTGACAATGATACCTTCACAAGACCAGTTCTGCACTGTAATTTAGGACATTGGTCCTAGCCATAGCATCCAAGTCCAGTTCTACAGCACAGGCAAGGAGGTCTGTGAGCTTCCTAACATAATAAATTCCTTGTCATCCAAATCATTCAAAGACAGTTTATATTGCACTGAAATTAAGAACCGCAACACTAGAACTGCACCTTGAAGTGTTTGAAGATGCAACATTAATTAGCTTGAAGCCAAGGTTTGGGCAAACACCTCCATGGAGCAGTTGAATTCAAAACCAACAGGTGCGAATGGTCAGACCCAAGCTGGTGGGACAAGGTTGCTTCTGGACTGCTCTTCTGGAAGGCCCAGGATTCCGCCTGTGGGGCTCTTCTCTGTGTCCAGCACCAGCGTCACCATGATTTCAAACCAAGAAGAAGCCAGCTGCACCTCAAAGCTAACTAATTGGAAAACAGAACAGTCACTTTATGGTTTTTAGTTTCAACACTTTTTCTTCTACCTTTTGCAATAAGGTTTGTAAAAATGTAAGCCCTCTTTTTCCTCTGTTCTCACACCACCGCCACAACAATCATCAACAAAGAAGACTTCTGTGCCCCCAAAGTATGTGTGGGGATTTCTCCCCGCCAGCCAGCAACGGAGCAACGTTGCCGTGGAAATCAGCCGGGTGTCCTCCAATTCAATTCTGACTCTGCCTTCCTGGTGAGAGTATCAGATCCCACAGACTGAGGGCTCAGTCCCCAAAAGCGCCACCCCGCCTTCAGACACCAGTTCCGGCCTCCAGGACTTCTGATTGATCAGCTTAAAGTTAAGGTCCCAACAAGCCCCCTCTAGGTTCAATTAATTTGCTGGAGCAGCTCACCGAACTCGGGGAAACACTTACTTTCAGTTACCGGTTTATTATAAAGGATGTTACAAAGGGTACAGATGAACAGATGCATAGACACGGCACGGGGGAAGGGGTGTGGAGCTTCCACGCCCTCCCTGGGCGCAGCCCTTCAGGAACCTCCATGCGCTTAGCTAGCTGGAAGCTCCCCGGACCCTCTCCTCTTGGGCCTTTTATGGAGACTTCACTGATTGACAGTCTTCATGATTGACAAGCCTGTAGAAACGAGATTTGACAAAAAGGATATGATCTAAACCCAGCAAGGCCCATCTGTTCAGATTCTTCTTGGCCTCTGTGCAACCTTCTTTCCTCCAGGGAATGAGGCAAAACCCTCTCTGGAATGAGGATCTCCTGACCCACCAGCAGATTCGAGTCCTGAGATTCTGTTTCCTTAGACCTGCTCTTGGCACCTAAAGTGCCCCCAACATTACAACAAGGGATTGTGACGGGGCTATGGGAGTTATGAGCCAGGAACCATGGGCAAAAACCTATATATATAGTTACAATATCACTAATACGTATTGTTTTTTCTTTGGGATGTAGGTGTGTGCGCTTCCTTTTGGTATAGGCTGTTTTCAGTTTTTCTGGGGGTCACCTTGATCATTTTATTCCCAACGATGCGGGTTTCCTATGGAGGCTGAACCCAGTGGGGAATAGTCCACCATCAGCCTTGTCCCTCCTCCTCCTTCCTCACACACGCCCTATGAAATCCCTACCCCCACCCCGGCCCCTGGATCACATCTCGGGTAGATTGCACAGCTTTCTCGACACTTTCAGGTATTAAAATTTTCAGTCAAATGTTTGTCCAAACTTTAATGTCTCATCCACACTTTTAACATCTCATCCAAACTTTTAACATCTCATTCAATTTAAAACTTCTCTCCTTCTCCCAGGTGAGGCCTGGCCTGTGGCTTAGGGATCAACAATGAGAAAGAGCTGGGGTTGGGGAGAGGGTCTCAGGGCTGAGTTGGGGCG
>NW_012101687.1:4760760-4804763 GCF_000951045.1 Mandrillus leucophaeus | reverse complement strand
GAGGGGGACGGGGATACAGAGCTTACTGTTTTCCTTCTTTGCTCCACATCCTCTCCCCTGATCCCCGCTCCTACATCCTCCAGGCTTGGGCACAGAAGGAGGGCGAGACTGTTTCGCTCACTGGTTCTGTTTTCAGTTCCCCTCAGGCAGATACGTGCCTTCTGTTGCAGCAGATGCACAAATACTGACCCTTTCCTGGAGGTGCTCTGGTGGGTCCTTCGGAGACACCCTCCAACCAGGGCTCTCCGCACTGCACTCCTCGGAACAGCGATGCACACTCTTGGCCAGCCTCCTGTGGCTCTCCCTGCTCCCTGAAATCTTCCTGTTTCCTTTGCTGGGGCTGTTGGTTCCTGGATTCTGTGTCTTCCATTTTGATAAAGCACTTCCTTGACTGCTTTCTGAGAATTTGTGCATAAGAGGGAAACTTTTTGACATCTTTTCTGCTTGAAAAAAAAATCATTCTAAATCCTACTTTTACTAGATGTGAGATTCTATACTGGACATTATTTTAACCTTACAATTTTGAAGGCATTGCTCTGTTATCTTCTAGTTTCCAATAGTGGTACTGAAATGCCCAATGATGTTCTCGTTTCTAGTTCTGTGTGTGTGTACTCTGTCGTCTTCTATCTAGAAACCTTTGGGCTCTTCTTTCCAGTGTGCTGAAATTTTCAGTGGTGTTGGTCTTTTTCATTTATTGTGCTACGAAGTTGACAGGTTCATCAGAGAACTCATATATGTCAGCCCTAGAAAACTCTTTCATTGCTTCTTTCATAATCGTCTCTCTCTCTCTTTTTTCTTTTTCTTTTTTCTTTTTTTATTTGTGTGTGTGTGTGTGTGTGTGTGTGTGATGAAGCATTGCTCTTGTCACCCAGGCTGGAGTGCAGTGGTACGATCTTGGCTCACTGCAACCTCTGTCTCCTGGGTTCAAGGGATTCTCCTGCCTCAGCCTCCCAAGTAGCTGGGACTACAGGTGCCCGCCACCACGCCCGGCTAATTTTTGTAATTTTAGTAGAGAGGGGGGTTTCACCATGTTTATCAGGCTGGTCTCGAACTCCTGCCCTCAGGTGATCCCCCGCCTCAGTTTCCCAAAGAGCTGTGATTACAGGCGTAAGCCCCCATGCCCAGCCTCTCTCTCTTTAAATTTTATTTTATTTTATTTTTGAGACAGGGTCTCACTCTGTCACTAAGTCTGGAGCACAGTGTCACAATCATGGCTCACTGCAGCCTTGACCTCCTAGGCTCAGGCAATCCTCCCACTTCAGCCTCCCAAGTAACTGGGACTACAGGTGAGCACACCACCACACCCAGTTAATTTTTCAACTTTTTGTAGAGCCAGGGTTTCCCTATGTTGCCCAGGCTGGTCTTAAACTTCTCTCACCTTGGCATCCCAAATTGCTGGGATTATAGGCATAAGCCACCGCACCCAACCTTTTCTTCAACTTTTGACAAGATGTTCTCAAGCCTTCTATTACATTTTTTAATTTTATTTTTTGAATTGTGGTAAAATATGCAAAAATGTCCCATCTTAACTGGGCGCAGTGGCTCATGCCTGTAATCCCAGCACTTTGGGAGGCAGAGGTAGGTGAATCACCTGAGGTCAGGAGTTCAAGACCAGCCTGGCCAAAATGGTGAAACCTCGTCTCTACTAAAAATACAAAAAAAAATTAGCTGGGCATAGTGGTGCACTCCTGTAGTCCAAGCTATTCGAGAGGCTGAGCAGGAGAATCACTTGAACATGGGAGGCAGAGGTTGCAGTGAGCCGAGATCATGCCATTGCACTCCAGCCTGGGCAACAAGAGTGAAACTCCATCTCAAAAAAAGGATCCTGTTTTTATTTTTATTTTGTTTGGGTATATACCCAGAAGTGGAATTGTTGGATCATTTGATAATTCTATTTTTAATTTTTTGAGGAAACACCTGTTTTTCTTCTATTTTATTTTTAATTGTGCTTTTTTCATATCTTTATTTCTAAGAGCCCTTTCTTATTCTTAGAATCTTTCTTTCTTTCTAATCGCATCCTACTCTTTTCATAGATGTTACGTCATCCAAGAAAGGCACAGTATTTGGAACACGGACTATAGAGCAAGATGATCTGGGTTCAGATCCCTGCTCGGCTACACACTAGCTTGTTCAGGTTGCATAAACTCCTTGTTCCCCCATTTCTTTCTTTATCAAGTGGAAACAATAACAGTACATAAATTTTAGGATTGCTGTAAGGATTAAATGACCTAGTAATACCACACCCAACACGCAAGTGCTATAGTTAACTCTCTGAAAATATTATGTTATAGTTTATTATTTCCTTCTAGTCTCTTGATTTTTTGTCTTGATTTTAAACATTCTTATTTCAATCTCTGATTTTCATGTAAGAGATCTTCTTCAAGTGTTTTGTTATCTAAAGTGCTGCATAGAAATTCCATTTGGCGGGGCAAAGTTTGTCACCTTGTGTGGTTCAACAGAAACCCACCCTGGCCGGGCACGGTGGCTCAAGCCTGTAATCCCAGCACTTTGGGAGGCCGAGATGGGTGGATCATGAGGTCAGGAGATCGAGACCATCCTGGCTAACACGGTGAAACCCCGTCTCTACTAAAAAAAATACAAAAAACTAGCCGGGCGAGGTGGCAGGCGCCTGTAGTCCCAGCTACTCGGGAGGTTGAGGCAGGAGAATGGCGTGAACCTGGGAGGCGGAGCTTGCAGTGAGCTGAGATCTGGCCACTGCACTCCAGCCTGGGCGACAGAGCGAGACTCCGTCTCAAAAAAAAAAAAAAAAAAAAAAAAAAAAAGAAACCCACCCTGATATAATCGTACACTGTGTGAGATCAGGGTTTTATCTATCTTGTTAGTCGCTTGATTACCTGCATCTACAGCATAGTAGGTGTTCAGTCAATATTTGATAATATAATTAAACCTCTCTGACCCATACACAGTTTTCTCATCTGAAAAGTAAGGTAAAACATATTTATCTGGCTGGTGTTGTAAGAATAGATAATATATATAAGGCACCTGGTAGCAACATTATTATCATTATCATTTCTAGGGATGACATTAGGGCAGCTGCTTTATAACCATTCATGGTCACCACTGACCATGCTAAATATAGCAGCAAAGCAGAGTTAACAGGTCAGTTATTTTAATACAAATAAGCAAAGCAAGAAGAGGGCTCAAGATAATAGCCCTTGACATTCAATGTGTAGAAATTCCCAGAAGAACACTGGCTTCAGTCGTGACCTGTGAGCAGAAAGTGGGTAGCTCTGCTGCATCACCAAACAGCTCTGTAGAATCGCCATTCACAAGGTGCTTCTCAACGGTGTGGTCCGTTACAAGCAATTCAGCAGCAAATTCATGGGATGCGGAGCAAGGGTGTGCCAGGCCCCCTCACCCATCCTGAAACTCTATTCAGAGAACAGGTAAGCTGATGGATTGGTTGTTTTTGGACTGGAGTTTTTAAATGTAAAATGATAAATGCCTCTAGTTAAAAAAAAAATCAAGAGTACAAAAGGATCTAAATGGAAAAGTCAGCATCCCTATCACCCACAAACCCTCAGGTAGATTTTCCAGAGTTAATCACCATTATTTCTTACAGATATTTTTATGCACACACAAAGATATACGTTTATTTTTTCACAGATGGGAATCATTAAAAAACTATTCTGAAATTTGCTTTTATCCCTTCCTACTTTATTTATCCGGAATCACTTCCCATATCAGTATATGTGGATTTACCTCCTTATTTTTAACAACTGCTGTATGTATAAAGTAATATAACAGATAATCCCCCAATCTCAATGACGTCACATAATTAATATTTATTTCTCATTTACCTCAATCCAACTGGGGATCAAGTGGGAGTGAGGAGGGTAAGGAGATATTTTGCTCTTAGCACTTATTCAGGAATCCAGGATGACCACGGCCCTGCCACCTTCAACATATGACTTCCACATACTTGGTGGCTCCTAAAGTCACTCTGGGTGACAATATCCAGCCAGTAGATGGGGAAGGAGAGTGTGGAGAAGGGTGAAAGGTTTGTTTTACAGTAAGCCAAGTCTAGAGGTGACATCTAACACTTTTGCACACATTACTTTGGTCAGAACTTGAAGACTTTCACCTGTAGACCAGCACCAGGAAACTGTCCCAGCTGGACAGCTGCTTGTCTGGAACTACTGGACACTATGGAAGGGAAGCACAAACCTTTCATGGGCGGTCAAACATACCTGACACAGATGCACTGTAGGAATACATCCGAATTTATTTAACACCCAGAAGGCTAGCTTTCTTCTCTTTCTTCTGTTTTTCTGCTTATCTTTTGTCAAAGGCAAGTTTTTAAACTGTGGAAAGATATCATCTGATAAGAACGAAGACATGAGAAAGTAGACACCTGTAACCACCGCTGGTGGGTGTGTGTACTGGTTCAGATTTGGTGGGGTACAGAGGAGCCATCAATGAAAAACCTGTAAATGATGCATATCTATGATCCAACAATACATTTTTTTTTTTTTTTTTGAGACGGAGTCTCACTCTGTTACTCAGGCTGGAGTCCAATGGTGCCATCTCAGCTTACTGCAAACCTCTGCCTCCCAGGTTCAAGCAATTCTCCTGCCTCAGCCTCCCAGGTACCTGGGATTACAGGTGCATGCCACCACACTCAGCTAATTTTTGCGGTTTTTATTAAAGACGGGGTTTTACCATGTAGCCTAAGCTGACCTCAAACTCCTGGGCTTAAGTGATCCGCCCACCTCGGCCTCCCAAAGCGCTGGGATTACAGGTGTGAGCCACTGCACCTGGCCTGCTCCAGCAACACTTCTAAGGATGGTTTCCAAAGAAATGAGTGGACTGTTGCTCACATCTGTATGCACATGGATGTTTATAATAGTCGTGCATTGTAAACAACCTAGATGCCTAACCACAGAGAACTGTTTAAATTACTGTACATCCATATAATGGAATACTATGCAGGTGTTAAAAATAATTGCATAGATACCTGCAAACATAAAAATATGTTCATGATATGTCATGATTAAAAAATAAGGTTCCTGGCCAAGTGCCATGGCTCACGCCTGTAATCCTAGGATTTTGGGAGGCCGGGATGGGCAGATCGCTTGAGCCCAGGAGTTCAAGACCAGCCTGGGCAACATGCCGAAACCTCATCTCTACAAAAAATACAAAAATTAGCCAGGCATGGTGGTGTGCACCTGTAGTCCTAGCTACTCAGGAGGCTGAGGTGGAAGTATTAAGCTGAAGTCGAGGCTGCAGTGAGCCAAGATTGCACCACTGTACTCCAGACTGTGTGACAGAATGAGACCCTGTCTCAAAAAAAAAAAAAAAAAAAAAAAAGCTCCTAAATTGCAATTTTAAAAAACAAATGATTACTTATAGCAAAAAGGCTAGAGGATACACGCAAATGTATACAGTATTTATCTCTGCATAATAGAACTATGGGTGTTTTTTGTTTTCTTCTTTTACACCTTTATGTGATGTGTTAATATTTTATCATTAGGGAAAAAACAGCAAAGCTATTTTCAGCTTGAAATGAAAAAAAAAGTTGATAAAGGGGATTGGGGCTTAGGTGATTAAAGGCAAGCATGTGAGTCAGACATGGCCTCCCAGCCCCTGCTGGACTGCTGCGCTGTCACCAGACACTCAAGTTGCTATCAGGAGCACTTTTCTCTGTCAAAGTGACTGGCTTTTGTCATGCAATCCCCAAGTTATAATGGGAGGGTAGGATAGGCCCCAGAGCAGTCAGCTGAGCCAGCCCCACTCCGTGAGTTGGTCCTCTGGGGCTCACCATACCCCCAGCCTCTGCATGGGGAACACCATCAGGGCCTTCGTGGCCTTCATCCCTGCTGACTGCTGCCAGAACTATGTGGTCAGGGACCTCCATGAGATGCCGCTGGACAAGATGGTGGATCTGAGTGGGAGCCAGTTACGCCGCTTCCCGCTGCACGTGTGCTCCTTCAGGGAGCTGGTCAAGCTCTACCTGAGCGACAACCACCTCAACAGCCTGCCTCCGGAGCTGGGGCAGCTACAGAACCTGCAGATTCTGGCCTTGGATTTCAACAACTTCAAGGCTCTGCCCCAAGTGGTGTGCACCTTGAAACAACTCTGCATCCTCTACCTGGGCAACAACAAACTCTGCGACCTCCCCAGTGAGCTGAGCCTGCTCCAGAACCTCAGGACCCTATGGATCGAGGCCAACTGCCTCACCCAGCTGCCAGAGGTTGTCTGTGAGCTGAGTCTCCTTAAGACTCTGCATGCCGGCTCTAATGCCCTGCGTTTGCTGCCAGGCCAGCTCCGGCGCCTCCAGGAGCTGAGGACCATCTGGCTCTCGGGCAACCGGCTAACTGACTTCCCCGCTGTGCTGCTTCACATGCCCTTCCTGGAGGTGATTGATGTGGACCAGAACAGCATCCGTTACTTCCCCAGCCTGGCCCATCTGTCAAGTCTGAAGCTGGTCATCTATGACCACAATCCTTGCAGGAATGCACCCAAGGTGGCCAAAGGTGTGCGCCGTGTGGGGAGATGGGCAGAGGAGACGCCAGAGCCTGACCCTAGAAAAGCCAGGCGCTATGCGTTGGTCAGAGAGGAAAGCCAGGAGCTACAGGCACCAGTCCCACCTCCTCCACTTCTTCCTACCAACTCCTGAGGAGCTTCAGTTGCAAGTCAGTGCCAGGGACTCAACTGCAGCATGTTTTGGAAGCCTCTCCATTGGAGTGGAAAGGATGGCTCTGGGTCATTTGGGGGTGGCTCTGCTAGTAGACACTGATGGAGACAGCCAGGTGGAATGCCATAAATCACACTGAGAAAATATTTCTGGCCAACAGCTCTTCTTCCAGAGGGGAGTTGTGTGCCAATGATGGCATGAGAATCCAGAGAATTCTTGTTTGCAAGAAAACAGCTTCTCCATGCAGATTATTTTGAAACACTGAAGAGCAAAAAGGGCTGGGACACTTTGAACTCCTGCACTCTCCAGAAGTGACTGGTCATGAGGCTCATGAGCTCCTCAACTAAGGTATTTGTCATAGAATTAAATATTCTGGTGGTCTGTCCCTTTGCAGGACATATTTTCTTTACTGTAAATGACCATAAACAGTATCAATGTATCACTGAGGCCACTGAAAAGGACATTTCTACCTAGGCAATCAGTCAGATTCACAGAAAAAAGTTGTTTGTTGTTGTAAAGGCTCAAGATGAAACTCTTCCCAGCAGTTTAGTGCCTGCTGAAAAGATCCCTGATGGACAATACCTCTGGTGGACTCCAGCTGCCCCTTTTATTATTATTAGAGACAAGATCTCGCTCTGTTACTAGGCTGGAGTGCAGTGGCACAATCATGGCTCACTGCAGCCTCTAACTACTGGGCTCAAGCCTTCCTCCCGCCTCAGCCTGCCCAGTAACTGGTACTACAGATGTGCGCACCTGGCTAAGTCTCTAATTTTTTCGTAGAGATGAGGTCTTGCTATGTTGCTCGAGCTAGTTTCAAACTCCTGGGCTCAAGCGATGCTCCTGCTTCAGCCTCCCGAAGTGCTGGGATTACAGGCATGAGCCACCACACACAGCCTTCAGCTGTCACCTTAAACTTGACAATGGCTCATGCTGATTTAGTTCATTTTCCCTAAAGGTTTGAGCCAAGATCTGCTCCCAACAGTTCACTGTCACTGACAATGTTGGAAGTCATCTGGAAAAGATAACCTCTGTGGCAATGCAGTCTCATTAAAGTCAAGCCTTGTTGTGATTCCTGTCTACCTCCCTGAAGCAAAGCCCTTCTGTTTATTCACACTAATGAGCCAGAGCTGAGCTAAATTGAATCCCTGTCCTTGGAGGAAAACCACATTTCCAGAAGCATATTAGTTTAAAGGTAGTAGGTGAGAAATGTGATCACTTGAAACAAGTACTTTGAAATTTGAATAGCAAGTTGTAGTGTATATAGGAAGTCTCTGCCTCTTTCGCCTAGTATCTCTGCCTTTGTTTCAGTGTGTTTTGATTTCTATAGACTGTTTTGACAGTGTATAAACCAAGGTATTTTGTTTTTTGAAAGTATGTAAATTGTGACCTTCTCACAAATATATAAACTTTAAAGAAATTGTTGTTAGTGGGTGATTTAATAACACAATTCTTTATGTACTTGAACCTTTTCAGCAAACAAGGACACAAAAAGTGTCATCTTAACTAAAACATACAGTACCAAGTTTTTAAAAGGACCTTTTCCATAAAAGCATCTTAACCCAACAAAGTTTGGTTCTAAAATGACATTACACAACAGACCTATTTTCATGTATGTCTTCCTACCAGAAATATTTCCTGCTAAACTAAAGGAAGAGAAATTTCCATGATATTGCATAATTCCTTCCTACTGCCACCTCCCATCTGCAGAGCATTTGCAACCCATTGATCAGACAGTGAAAAAAAGGCCCCTTTAATCATTTAATGTAATAGGTTTAAACTTTCAGGTCAAACATATTTAACTCCTTTAGAAACAAGCCCAGATTTCTGTTGGACAGTTAGGATTTATCTCATTCCTAATGACAGAAGCCAAATTATATTCAGCTGATGATAGAAACTTCTGTCAACAGAACTTGCATTCTAAGCTTAATCTATAGCAAGGTTTATCGATTGCTGACTTTCTTTTGACCCTGTCTTCCCCTTCCCAAGATTAATCGGCCATTCTGTAGTTGCAGACTATAACCATAAAACAGAGTGAAGCCAATTGATCCATACAGAACTCTCATCTACAGAGCTAACTGGTCTGAATCAGCAGTCAAATTATAAACATTTTGGCCCATAATCAAGCTGTTTTATTCTAAAACAATCAATACACAACAGACATTTCTCAAATGGTACGGTCAAGTGTTTGCTGTTGAATTTGCTTTCCAAAAGTTTTCACTGTAGGATTTCAATCAATTTTATAAAGTATATAAATGCATACTTACATTTCTATAACCCTTCTAATGTTTTCTGGAAATGTTGAAAAGTAAAATAAGAAAATGTTGAAGCACCAAATGTAACTCTTTTGCTCCGATTTTAAGTCTTGAAACTCAAAGTGTTAATGCATCAAAGGGAAAAGGTCTTCCAGAAGTTTACATAGGATTTTAGAGTCCATAAATAAGAGTGATGCCAACTGAAATCTTTAACATGGAATCAATGGAAATGAATCAGCAACCAAGTTTGCTTCTTTATTTTGTCCTAAAATACAACATCTCTAGAGTTTGTAATTTTACACTTAAAAGTGGGTTTGTGCCCTAATAAGCAACTGAACTCAAACTACAGGCACATATCCAACACAGTGAACCAGAAGCAATGTAGCATAGTGGCTAAGCAATGTAGCATAGTGGCTTGCCCAATGTACATAGGGCAATGTAGCATAAGGCCCTTCAGACTACCTGGGTTCAAATCCCAGGCTTGCCAAGAACTAGTCAGTTATCATCTGTGTGCCTCAGTTTCCTCATCAGTAAAATGGTAACAGTTTCAGCAGGGCACTGTAAGGATTAAACCAATTACTGTGTATAAAATGCATAGAACAGTGCCTGGCATGTGACAGTGAAGGTTTACATAAAATGTTCTTTTACTAAGTATTATACCAGGCAGCACAACACCTATATTTACCCTAAAAGCAAGTGTAATTCCTTGCTTTAAAAAAAAAAAAAAAAAAGTGGCATCCCATGATTTGCAGGAGAAAAAAAAAGTGGCAATAGAACAACAAAGCTATTTTCCCTTCAGAAAATTTTCAACCATAATATCTAAAGTCCTGAATATAAGAGATATAACCACAATTTGGTCAAATGTTCCTGGCTTACCAAAATAGGAAAACACACAGACATGATTACCAAAGATGCATTTGCAAATTTCTAAATGAATATACTTTGATCCTTATCTATTATTCTAGAATTAACTTAATCACCAAAGTACTTGAAAACATGGGACTATTTCTTGGCATTAAATCTTTTCTTAAGGGGCAGGAAGCATGTGACTGAAGACATGGGTCCTGTTAGATACTTTTACTCTGCCTTTTGCTCATTTTTTGTTTGTTTGTTTTTAAGCACACTATTTGTCATCTCAGTACCATAGAAAGGATACTACTACTATTTGAAAACAAGATATGCATGCCTTTCTTTCCTTATGGACTGTCCACTTCTGGCAAACACTAAGCAGGTCTTACCATTGAATCATCAGTGCCTTGTACAGTTCCACCACACTTCTTGAAGATGGGAGATTTTGTCAGTACCCAGCCCATGGGACAGGAGGAAAGGCTGACACGTGGAGCGCTGCCAGAGGCCGGGCCAGGTACTTTCCTCAGGTTAATTCATGTCATCTTTTCAATACTCCTTTGAAAAGTGCTATTATATACTGCTCACAATTTTAAAATCATAAATGAAATCAGGGTTATCTTTAGTCTTCATATTGAGAATCTGAAAAGTTCTATAGTAATTTTGATTTTTAAAAAGGTTCTCTTTATATCTTCTATTGACCTAATATGCTAATATGGCACACGGCAGACTTTTATACAGGGTTTTGTACAGAGTATTTTGTTGACTTCTATTATTCAGAGCCCTGGCAAGAAACTGCATTCACCCCATGTGATTACATGGAGAGACTTTAGTGAAGACAGGGTTAAGTGGGGGAAAAAAACAATAGCAACCCAGACACAATTGCAGCAGCTGTCATCACCTTAAGACCGAACAGGGTAAAACGTTTCAGCCGGGCCCAGTGGCTCACACCTGTAACTCCAGAACTTTGGGAGGCCGAGGGGAGGTGGGCCACGAGGTCAGATCCAGACCATCCTGGCTAACATGGTGAAACCCCGTCTGTACTAAAAAATACAAAAAACTAGCCAGGCGAGGTGGCGGGCGCCTGTAGTCCCAGCTACTCAGGAAGCTGAGGCAGGAGAATGGCGTGAACTCAGGAGGCGGAGCTTGCAGTGAGCCAAGATCCTGCCACTGCACTCCAGCCTGGGCGACAGAGCAAGACTGCTTCTCAAAACAAAACAAAACAAAACAAAACAAAACACCGTTTCCCAAATCCATTAAGAGCTAAGAGCCATGGTAGAGGTGCTGCCTAACAAAGATATAGTAGCAGGTCTTGCAGGGATGCAGTTACCTCCAGAGACAAAGAGCAAAGGCAGGAAGAGAATAGATTCTGTCCCCATCTCCTGCCAGTGCATCCTCAGTTAAAGCAATAGAAAACCAATCCACAGGGAGCTGTGAGCAAGGCAGCTAGCAGGGGAAGACTGGATTTGGGGTTGATGAGTGTAAAACAACAAACCCAAATTATCCTTCCTCAGAGAAAAACTGAAGGTTAACTAGGATAGATTTTAAGCTCCTAAGCACTTAGACCCATTCCAAATTTCTACTTTCAGGTCACAAGTCTTGTGAAAACAAAAACTCACTACTTCCATGCTTGCTATTTCTGAGTTAAAAGAAACTCCTTCCATCACTCATACACTGTTGGTGGGAATGTAAATTAGCTCCACCTTTATGAAAAACAGTATGGAGGTATCTCAAAGAAATAAAGTTACAACTACCATTTGACCGAGCAATTCCACTTCTGTGTATCTATCCAAAGGAAAAGACATCATTTTATCAAAGACACCTGCAGTTGCAGCACTATTTACAGTAGCAAAATCACAAAGCCAACCACAAGCCACCAAAAGGTGATTGGACTTTTAAGAATGTAGTACATATACACCAATGGAATACAACACAGCCATAAAAAAGAAAAACAAATGTCCTCTGCAGCAACACGGATGGAGCTAGAGGCCATTATCCTAAGTGAACACAGAAACAGAAAATCAAATATCACATGTTCTCATTTTTAAGTGGGAACTAAACAAAAGCAACACGTGGACTTAAATATGGAGAAAATGGACTCTGGGGACTCCAAAGCATGGAGGGTAAGATAGGCCTGAGGGCTGAAGTTACCTATTGGGTCCGGTGTCCAATATATGGGTGATGGATATGCTAGAAGCCCAACCCCCATCATCACACATAATACCCTTGTGACTAAGCAGCACATGTACCCCAAATCTAAAATTGTAAAAACTCCATCCTAAAACCGTTAACAGGCCAGGCGTGGTGGCCCAGGCCTGTAATCCCAGTACTTTGGGAGGCCGAGGCGGATAGATCACAAGGTCAGGAGATCGAGACCATCCTGGCTAACACGGTGAAACCCCGTTTCTACTAAAAATACAAAAAAAATTAGGCGGGTGTGGTGGCGGGTGCCTGTAGTCCCAGCTACTTGGGAGGCTGAGGCAGGAGAATGGTGTGAACCCAGGAGGCGGAGCTTGCAGTGAGCCAAGATCACACCACTGCACTCCAGCCTAGGCGACAGAGCATGATTCCGTTTCAAGAAAAAAAAAAAACAAAAAACCGTTAACAGGAGTTAGGTCTAGGTCATACTTACCTCTGAAACTGAAAAGATTATTTGTGAACTTGAGATTTTTCTAAAGACAACAATCAGTAAGGGCTTCAGAATATATGAAGGCAAGGTATGGCTATATTTTTGAATATAGTAGTTTCCATATTTTTACTTTTCTAAACTTCTTCATTGGCCAATCTGTTTTAAGGTCTTTGGAGAAAGTATGCCTAAGTACCTAAGAAAATACGTGTAACTCCATGCCATCTGGTCCCTCAGGATAAACTCACCTGTCCCACCACATCCTTTGTGGGTTCTCTCATATGCTCTCCTGCTCCACCTATGTCAGTTGTGAGGATCACAACTAATGTGTGATAAAGCACTTAAAAAAAACCACACAGCAGATGGTATTGCTATTCAATCAGTGTAATTCTGATAATGTCACATTTTTCTAGTTTTAATCTCATCTACAAATATTAAAATATTGAGACAAATTCTCAGATGTCTCAACTTTTCCCCTGACCCTGAAACAAAAACATGTTTGGTCTATCAGTGTTTCTTTAAAAATCCTTTGCTCCTTTATGGGAAGGTCCCTCCATGTTAGCACAGCTGTCCAATAAAAACTCAACCTGTTGGGCTCTTACTTCTTGTCTATTCTGCTACATACTGATGCAGTAACAGCCTCCAAATCTAGAGCTGCCTTTTAAACCAGCGAACTCAGTCCATACGTACACCCGTTCTCATTCTCTTATCCACTTACCCAAAACAAAAACCCTTTAAATTAAAAAAAAAATTAAAAAATTAAAAAAAAAAAAAACCCCAATCAGTAACAATACTTAAGTCTAACCATACTCTTTTTAGAGAAATTACCTTACAAAGCATTGGAAAGAGGTGCTGTAAAACCAGCCTGGGCAGCACAGCAAAGTCTGTCTCTACAAGTAAAAAAAACAAACAAACAAACAAAAAAAACACACATCAGCCAGGCATGATGCCATGCACCTATAGTCCCAGCTACTTGGGTGAAAGAATCGCTTGAGCCCAGGAGATAGGGGCCGTATGAGCCGTGATCACACAACTGCACTCCAGCCTGGGGGACAGAATGAGATCCTGTCTCAAAAAAAAAAAAAAAAAAAAAAAAGCAAAAAAACAAAAAGTACTTAGAGCACATCATCTTGCAACATTTAATATGACTTTTTCAAGCATAAAGATATCATATAACATAGAGACCAGCCTGGCCAACATAGCAAAACCCCGTCTCTACTAAATATACAAAAATTAGCCAGGCATGGTGGCAGACTACTATGTAATCCCACCTACTCGAAAGGCTAAGGCAGGAGAATCATTTGAAACTAAGAGGTGGAGGTTGCAGTGAGCCGAGATCGCGCCACACTGCACTCCAGTCTGGGGGACAGAGGGACACTCCGTCTCAAAAAACAGAAAAAAAAAAAAAAATCACATCACAGAAAGCATTGTAATTTTTTCCAATGCAAGAGACAGCATTTAGACTACACAAAATTAAATGAGTACTAGTTTATGGCATTTTCACTAAACAAAATTAAACGGGTAGTAAAATTTACATTTTTTTTTTTTTTTGAGATGGGAGTCTCACTATCACGCAGGCTGGAGTGCAGTGGTGCGATCTTGGCTCACTGCAACCTCTGTCCCCCAGGCTCAAGTGATTCTCCTGCCTCAGCCTCCCAAGCAACTGGCATTACAGGCGCCCACCACCATGCCCAGCTAATTTTTGTATTTTTAGTAGAGATGGGGTTTCACCATGTTGCCCAGGCTGGTCTTGAACTCCTGACCTCAAGTGATCCACCTGTCGTGGCCTCCCAATATTAGGATTACAGGCATGAGCCACCACGCCTGGCCATAATTGAGGGTTCTTATGGCCCAGCAACAAAATCAAAAGATTAATATATAGTGTGTTTATCACACTTAACTTGGGCTTATATTAATCAAGATAATTATTTCAAAAATGTAGATGGCCAATCATTAAGCTGGAAAATGCCATATTTAAAATAATCATTAATTTTCACTAAGTAGAGTTCAAACAGAATACACACATATAAGACATAAGAACCAAGTAATTGTTCAAATGTTTATTTTAATGCACAGTATGAGAAATGAACTTTTAAATCAACTGATTTGTACGGAAAATGACACGGCAAATAAATTAGACCTATGTTAAAGAGAAGGTCAGCTAAATAGCCAAACTTAAGGATACAAAATGGGCACCAATAAACAGATTCCACAGTCTTCTTTAAGAGACTACCTTTCAAACACAACTTTGCTAGAAACTGGTCCAAAGATCAACAGCACGTGGGAATGCTTAACAGGGGTGGTGATCAGGGACACGTTTCCTATGAAAGTAAGAAAAAAGTCAACAGTGAAAAATGAAGAGCATGATTTTATCCGAAGTACTATACTAAATACAAACACAACTAGAATCCTGTACTAAAACTGTTATAGCTCTGCAATGGTTTGCATGTGTGTCCCCTATACAACTCACATTGAAACTGAATTCCCAATGTGGCAGTATTGGAAGTTGGGCTTTTAAGAGGTGACCAGGTTATGTCATGGACTAATGGGTTATACAGCAATGGGACTGCTGGCTTTAGGCGAGACTGAGCTAGCCACTCAGCCCCTCTCCGTGTGATGCCCTAGCACATCAACACTGTTCTGCTTTGGGACTCTGCAGACACCCCCACCAAGAAGCAGCACCTTTTATTTTCATCTTTTATTCTTTGGTGACCATACAATAAGGGGGCATAGAACAATCTTTTGGAAAGATGGGATAAGGGTACTAGTAAATTTCTACTTAATGCTTGTTCAAGGATCTAAAGCTTGAGAAACACTGCTTTTAGAGGCAAACACAACAGTTAAGAGAAGCTGAAGAAGCTTAAGAATAGATCAAAGAGTACAGCATTATACAGGGGTCATATAAAGAGATAAACTTTTCAACCTTAGTAGCTTATGGAGGGACTAGGATGCTAACCACTGTCAAAAGAGTTATGAAGCAGCTGTCACAGGGCACTGATCTGAAAAACAAGTCCTCTGGAGATTAATAAGGAACATGATAAAGAAGCCCATTGTCTGGTAAGTTTGGAAGGCTGGGTTAAACAAAATTAAGTTTCTTTACTGCAAATTACTCAGAATTTGCTAATAAAAGATACCTAATCTCTAAAACAGTATCAGACCAAACAAGGTATCACACATTTTTTAAGTGTATTTCAATTGTGGCTGAGGGTACTGACTTATTGTGAAGATTTCTGGGAGTAGGTGTGGCTAAATGACATTGCCCCTAATCAGAACATTTTAGTTACAGAACTCAGTTTCCTTTTGCTATAATTCTGTTTAAAGACAATAGAATGCATCACAGCATCTATTGTCCTCAGTACTTGACCTTTCCAAGCATGGCTCTTTCTGTGCCTTTTCAATCCTAAGAGCTACCTCAGCTGCCCATCCTCTTAAGTTTTTCTGGCTTAAGTGTTAAGAGCTGTGATATTTTAAATAACTTACATAATACTTTTATCCAGGCAAAACTGTCTCTGCTTTTCATTAACTCTAATTATAAAATGAACACAGCTCCCTAATTTTTTTGTTTTGCTGTTAATAATTTTTTCTGAGAAAAGTGTTAGGGTACCTGGGTGCTGCTTTGATGATGTTGTCCACACGCAGAATCACCTCTGCTGCTTCAGCTGCACTCAGAAGAACCTGTCGCTTCACTTGAAAACTTTCTGTTATACCCAGGATAGCCATATCGCCAATGGTGCCTTCCCTCATATCTAAAAAGAAAAAATGTTTACTAAAAAGTAGTTTTAACTATCAAAACATCTCTAATGATTTATAATAAAACTTAATCCTGTTATTAATAAAATTAGGACACCCAACTACTTTACTCAGTAGGTGGATATGCCTACAAATGAGCTCAAAGAAAGCCTTTAGATCACCTGTGATCAGAAGCTGGAGACTGGCCTGGCAAACATGGTAAAATCCCGTCTCTACTAAAAATATAAAAATTAGCCGAGCATGATGGTGGGCACCTGTAATCCCAGCTACTCAGGAGGCTGAGGCAGGAGAATCACTTGAAACTGGGAGGCGGAGGTGGCAGTGAGCTGAGATCATGCCATTACACTCTAGCCTGGGCAACATGAGCAAAACTCTACCTCAAAAAATAAACAAATAAAATAAAAGGGGCCAGGCTCAGTGGCTCACACCTATAATCCTAACACTTTGGGAGGCTGAGGCAGGAGGATTGCTTGAGGCCAGCCTGAACAACATAGTGAGATCGCCCCCATCTCTTAAGAAAATAAAAATAATTCAGTCAGGCATTGTGGCATGTGCCCTAACTACTTGGAAGGCTGAGGAAGGAGAACTGCTTGAGCCAGGGGTTCAAGGCCACAGTGAATTATAATGGTGCCACTGCACTCCAGCCTGGGGAACAGCAAGACCACTGTCTCAGTAATAATAATAATAATAATAATAATAATAATGTCAACTGGTCACCCTATTAATTAGAAGACAACAATGTCAAATAATAAAAAACAAATGGGGGCCGGGCACGGTGGCTCAAGCCTGTAATCCCAGCACTTTGTGAGGCCGAGACGGGCGGATCACGGGGTCAGGAGATTGAGACCATCCTGGCTAACAGGTGAAACCCCGTCTCTACTAAAAAATACAAAAAAACTAGCCGGGCGAGGTGCCGGGCGCCTGTAGTCCCAGCTACTTGGGAGGCTGAGGCAGGAGAATGGTGTAAACCTGGGAGGCGGAGCCTGCAGTCAGCTGAGATCCGGCCACTGCACTCCGGGCTGGGAGACAGAGCGAGACTCTGTCTCAAAAAAAAAAAAGAAAAACAAATGGAAGAAAATTCAGAAGTCATCTACACAACTTCTCTTCTTGTGAGAATCCTGCTTCACTTTCTCACAGATTAACTGGTGCTCCCTCTGGTTCAATGACAGGATTATCTATCTTCTTAAGACTACTCTATAATGTCCAGCACAGCTTGTCAGAAAGTTTTTCAATACGAATTAAATCTGCCTCATTGGCCACTCTTATCTATGGACTGGAGATCTGTGATCTGTACTCAAGATTATCTCGCAGTAAGTTTACTATGAAATTAGGAGTTCATACTGATTGTATAAGCAACATAATAGTTTATGTTATTTTCCAGAGTGTAAGTATTGTTTATATTTAAATCCTATAGTCATTATATACCAAATAGTTACAAATCTTCTAATCAGTTTTATATGTCTTATGGAATAACAAAGTTTGGGAAATGCTGAGCATATAAAGTCACACACATTTTCCCAGCACATATAATAGTTACGAGGACAAAGCAGAAGAGTCTTTTATATGGTTGGTTATCGTTAACTCTTTATGCTCCAAAAGAAAAAAAGGGCCGGTGAAAAGAGTTACTTTTAACAACGGCCACAAAGTTCCCCTTGATTGCTTACCCAGTCCAGCAGTGGTATTGCCTTCACTGTGAGCAGCCCTGAGCTGGGCCACCAAGTCTGCACTGTCATAGCCTGCATTGTCAGCTATGATGGTTGGCAACTATGAAATGAAGAAAACAAGTAACTACTCACTCTAAGAACCACTGATTTACTCCTAACTAGGATAGCTTTTTAAAATTATGCATTTAGAAACAATGTAATATCTGCTTCAATTACTGCTCTCGAAGAAGAGAAACTCCAGAATTAAATTTAAAAGCAGTATTAACCAGTTTATTTTCTACTCATTTTAAAACTATCAATAACCACAAAACTTAAGTTCAGATCTCTCATTCTGATTAACTTACCATTCTCAGTGCTTTAGCGTAAGACTCCATTGCAACAGCTTCTTTGCCTGGTGTTCTACTGGCAAGCTGTGTCACAGCATGAGCCATCAACATCTCAGAACAGCCTATAGATTAAAATTTCCAACAAAATATTGTAAAACTTAGTTGTCTCCAAGATACTGAATTACTGACTTTAAGATATGCCAAGCATTTTAAAATTTAGTGCAAAGGCAATATAAAGTTTCTATAAGAACCATTAAAACCACTTATGACTTATATTGTACTTCAAGAAATAAAAATACATTCAACATTTTCTAAATGCTTACCTCCTCCATAAACTGTTCTAGAGTCCTTTACAGTTTGCGCAAGAACACAAAGAGCGTCATGCAAAGATCTTTCTGCTTCATCTAAAATTTGTTGAGTGGCACCACGCAAAACAATGGTACAAGCCTCACCTAAAATTAAAAGTCACAGTGACCACTTAGGGACAAAAAGTTTGCCTTCTATTATTTATACAGGTGTTGGTTATATTACTGGGTTCTGAAAGCTGATCTGTCTTCCTGTATTATACATTCTCCAACAATCAAGGTTCATAATGGTTTTAAGTTATCAAGGAAAAAAACTATGTTGAACATGCACTTTTCACAAAGACACAGTAATACAAGATTGACCTCAAGAGACTGAAACAAAATATGTATCATGCTTCTGAAGAGTTGAGACTTGTAAGATACACTATTCTAGTAATTACAATAGCCTTTACTTCAACAGAGCCTAGCAAGAATTTAGACACCTTAACCAGGATTTATATAATCACTCACCAAGGGCAACCCCAGAAAAGTGAATGAGTTTGTCTTCTCCAATCATGACTTCCTCGATAAGTTTGCAACTTCCAAGCTTCACCAGTTCTGGGTGATCAAAGGTAGAGGCAATTTCACCACCTATAAACATAAACATTTATTAGCTAAATGCACGGTAGGCTTAAAATTCCTGTTTTCTAATAAGCAGTAATGGATAATGATAGGTGATGTGTTTAACATTTTAAAGATTGATTGCTTATTATATACCAGGCACTCTTTAAATACTTCATATTGACTAATTAATCTTTAAAACAATCCTCTTGGATAGGCTCCATTATCATCCATTTTACACACGATAAAAATGAGGCCAAGAGGTTTACTTTCCTATCCAAAGTTACCCAACTAGGATGAACATAAAAAGCTGGGGTTCAAACCCAAGCAGTCTGGCTTCAGATCTATAAGCACACACAATACTACCTCCCAAAGGTTAAACTGAGTCTTAAAGCAGTTACTTTTGAATTGAAATTCAGATTCTCTTCTGAATCCAATCTATAATTCCCAGCACAAGACATGAAAATATTTGTCCTGTATGTCAACCACTATACACTTCATGAACTGCTTAATAATCACCTGGTATCTCTCTCACAAATGAAATGTCCTAAGGCCTAAAAAAAAGAAATGCATACTAAGAATTTCCCAGACCAAATTTAACAAGAACAAATTAATTTTAGTCCTTATGTCTCATTTCTATTCCTATTTTCCCTCCATCTTCCATGCTGTAAACTGAACAGGTCAGTCACTTCATTCCCTATTTCCTAACTAAGCAAGTCAGGTTTGCATTTCAAAATTCTTTTCTCTAGCTGACTACTCTTTTCATAATGTGAACTGCATATATTATCAATCAACCCTTCTCTTCCTATTCCTTACTGATAAATCTGTCAATGCCCTATTATTTATTTTACAATAAATTCATAAAGACTCTGGTCTTCTAAACTACTAATTTATACTCATAACTTGTATAAAGTTCTTTTTACTTCTGGCTGAGAAAATTCTGAGACTGCTTTGTGTTCTAGATGTGAGACACAACAGATATTTCAGATGTCATATCCAAAAACAACACTAACTTAGCTTATGAAACTTTTCACTTCATCCTTCTACATGTAAGGCTTTTTTTCTTTCTTTTTAAAGAGACAGTGTCTTGCTATGTTGCCTAGACTGGAGTGCAATGACTGTTCACCAGGCACCATCATAGCACATTACAGCCCCAACCTCCTGGGCATAAGCAATCTTTCTGCCTCAGTCTCTTGAATGGATGAAACTACTGGCACATGCCACCATGCCCAGCTCAAGACATTTAATGACACCTGCAAGAACCAATGTTATCAAACACCTTTGACAACTACTGAGCTTTTAAGGATGGGAGCCACCATGTGGTCAACTTCACAGACGTATAGTTGGTGTACTTTAAATAAACATTCTTCTGGGTATATACAGCAATTTCATGTCAAGACCTTACGATACGTTCGATACGTTTATCCCATCAATATATTACCATTTACTTCTCACATCTTTTTTTTTTGAGATGGAGTCTCGCTCTGTCACCCAGGCTGGAGTGCAGTGGCGCCAATCTCAGCTCACTGCAACCTCCATTTCCTGGGTCCAAGTGATTTTCCTGCCTCAGCCTCCCAAGTAGCTGGGACTACAGGCGCCCACCACCACGCCTGGCTAATTTTCGTATTTTTAGTAGAGACAGGGTTTCACCATATTGGCCAGGCTGGTCTCAAACTCCAGACCTTGTGATCCGCCCACTTAGGCCTCCCAAAGTGCTGGGATTACCGGCGTGAGCCATCGCACCCGGCCTCTTACATCTTTATTTTGTGGAACTAAAGAATGAATTACACAAACATGAGCATCTTAAATTTTGTTTATTTGTCGCCTTAAAGTATCAAGTATGCAGCGGCTCCTGAAGGACTTTAAAGCAGGTAAACCCACTTCAAGTAATTAGAAGAAAATGTCTCTTGGTTAGAGGAAGACTATGCTTCTCAAATGATTTAAAAAAATGTCTTAAGAGATCATTCTGCGATGAGACCAAGTCCACTCTCCAAAGGTTAGTACACTATAATTTCTTCTAATAATCATGGCAGTTCCAAACCATGTGGCAGCCCTACTGACTTCACAACTCATAACCCATGTCTCCAGTTCTCCTTAATTCCCATTTCCAAACCCACTTTCCAACCTATTCATTCATTTTCAAGGACCTAAAATCTAGAAAAATCTGTTAAACTTAGTTTTCTAGGGCTTAGAGTTTACTATGAAAACCATTAACGAAACTATACTTATACTCCTAAATCTATAAACATTTAATAAACAAAAATTTTTAAACCATTAGTTACCACAATAAAGAGCAGACAAGCTACATTTTTTTTTTTTTTTTTTAAATTTAAAGACAGGGTCTTGCTCTGTCACTTAGGATGGAGTGCAGTGATGTGATCATAGCTCACTGCAGCCATGAACTCCTGGGCTGAAGAGATCTCCTGCCTCAACCTCCCAAGTAGACGACTACAGGCATGTGCCACCACGCCTGGCTAATTTTTTGTAGAGACAGTCTTACTATATTGCCCAGGCTGGTCTTGAACTCCTGGCTTCAAGCAATCTTTCTGCCTTGGCCTCTCAAAGCACTGGGATTACAAGAATGAGCCACTGCAACCAGCCTGAACTCTTATGTCATTTTGATATAGACAGACATGTCTGATTTACAAACACAGTTTCTGTTTGACTCAACTGGAATTATATCACTCATACTTCTTTTAAAGGGTATTGAGGTATACTAATTTCCATTATACAATGTTGACTGTTTCACTTATGCTAACCTTTATTACTTTCAGAAACTTAAAAAAATTAATAAAAGTAATGTTTCAGTACTTGACTCACTCTTCAGCATACAGTAAGTGTTCAATAAAGGTTACCTATTATAACTGTACTACTACAAAGGACACAAAGGATTCAGCTACTTACTTGGCAATAAAAACAAATGAACAAACTAGATAAATATAAATAGACTTAAGACTTTTTAAAGCTCTAGTTTGTTCAGATTTTAACAATGGTCTTACAGGTTTGTGAGAAAAAATATATCTATCTTTTTTTTGCTGTTGTTGAGACAGGGTCTCACTCTGTCGCCAAGGCTGGAGCGCAGTGGCACGATCGCCATGATTGCAGCCTCTGCCTCCCAGGCTCAAGACAGTCTCATCCCTCAGCCTACCAAGTGGTTAGGATCACAGGCGCTCGCCACCACACCTGGCCAATTTTTTTTTTTTTTTTTTTTTTTTTTTTTGTAGGGATGGGGTTTCGCCATGTTGCCCAGGTTGGTCTGAAATTCCTGAACTCAAGCGATCTGGCTGCCTCGGCCTCCCAAAAGTGCTGGGATTACAGGCACGAGCCAGTGCACCCAGCCAAAAATCTACCCTTAAAACAGTGACACAATGAAAGAAATCTATACCTACAGCAAACGTGGTATATAATTTGGTATAGTAAATGTAATGTATCTGCATTTCTAAATTAAAGATATCCAAGAGTATAGATTTCAGAATAACTGTTGAAATTCTAAACTCCTTCCTTTGATTTCTTAACAATGAATTGCATATAGTAACAAATAATAAATCCAAGAGTGACTATTGTGTTTGTTAAAAAAACAATACCTTTTTTCCATACCTGTGACAAGAGCTAGGCGTTCCACACCTGCAAAATCTGCATGCTCAATAGCCATGACACCAGCAGCACCAAAGAGCTGTTCAGGATAATTATAAATTAATTGCCTGTAAATAAAATATATGAAAACATTATGCTCAAAACTATTACAAGATAAACTACATTAGACTAAAAAACAAGTAAACATTTTTACCACACAAGTAAAAGAAATGCAAATTAGAACAAGATTGCATTTCTTACCTGTATAATCAGAATTTATCAATTACAGTACTAATGCATCCACTACTAGCATTGAAAACAGGTGTTCTTTTTATTATAGTAACTGTATAAATCAATCCCATAATTCTGGCCACTGTAAGTGTGCATAAATCACAGTTTACAAATTATGAAAATCCATAATTTAGGTGAAGTTATGTAAGGCAGTTCCTAACAAATCATTAATTCAACGTAAGTAAATATAAAGTATTCCTTAAACTTTCATAGAAAAAAATCCTTTCTTACAAGCACAGACCTGTTAATAAAGCAATTTATTCCATGCTTAAGAATACGTTCAACTTTCTCCTTCATTTTTTCCTTTTCCGCATGTTCTATTTCTGCAACCTTTGCTGTAGAATCAACTCTTACCCGGGAACCAAATATCTAAGACAAAGAAAAGCATAAAGAGAGCATCAGTTTCATTACTTTTTTTTTTGAGATTGAGTCTCGCTCTGTTGCTCAGGCTGGAGTGCAGTGGGGCAATCTCGGCTCACTGCAACCTCCACCCCCCGGGTTCAAGTGATTCTCCTGCCTCAGCCTTCCAAGTGGTTGGGATTACAGGTGCACGCCACCACGCCCAGCTAATTTTTGTATTTTTAGTAGCATGGGGTTTCACCATCTCATACTGGACAGGTTGGCCTCGAACTCCTGACCTTGTGATCCGCCTGCCTGGCCTCCCAAAGTACTGGGATTACAGGCGTGAACCACCATGCCAGTCCTCATTACTCTTTTTAAAGAGTCCCATAGCATATCTCAAAATTTTTACCAATGTATCTATCAAAAAGTATATACATGTGTATATATACAATAGACACCTATCCCAAGCTTTTTAGTGCAATTGATTCCTGAGTTTATAGAAGCCAGCAATTTTTTTTTCTTTTTTTTTTTTTTTTTTTTTTTTGAGACTTTAGAGACAGAGTTTCACTCTTGTTGCCCAGGCTCGAGTGCGGTGGCGCGATCTCCTGGGTTCAAGCGATTCTCCTGCCTCAGCCTCCCAAGTAGCTGGGATTATAGACATGCGCCACCACGCCCAGCTAATTTTGTATTTTGTATTTTTTTTTTAGTAGAGACAGGGTTTCTCCTTGTTGGTCAGGCCGGTCTCAAACTTCCGACCTCAGATGATCCACCGCCTCGGCCTCCCAAACTGCTAGGATTACAGGAGTGAGCCACTCCGCCTGGCCAGCAATTTGAATTTTTAAAAAGTACAGTTACATACCTTTATTTTGTCTGTATCCATACCAGTATTTGCAATAAGAATTTTAGCATTTTCAATTCGTTTTGGTTGATTTACTCCTATTTTTTTATCCAACAGAAAGCCTACAATAAATATAAGAACAGTATCATATTTAATACTTCAAAGCAGCCTTAGTAAATCTTATAAAGCTGTCTGCTTTATCATATCACTATTTCAAAGAAGCTATTAAGTCCAATTTACCAAGCTCTTAGAAGGTATAAAAGCAAGCTTGTCCAACCCACTTTATTCTGTTGTTGTTTTGCTTTGTTTTAGGCTTTTAGCGCCTGAAAGCCATGGATTTTAGCTTCTGTCTCTAGTGATAAGAAAAGAGGGATGAGGAAGGGGCTTTACTGGCCCAACCAGAAACAGAAACTAGGAACCCATGACTGTATTCTCTTCCTTGGACACTCCTGGTATAAAGCATCCCACTAGAAGAGTTATTACAAAATTCATTTAATGGGTTACTTAAAAAATAATATATGAAACAGGAAATATGAGAACACAGTACAGACAGTAAAATTACACAGTATTTTGAAACTTTTGTTTCAGATATAGACTACACCCACATCTGTATGGGTTGCAAAATAAAGACAACAGGTTAAGTCCACTTTTATTAGCTTGAAATCACCACCACAAGAGAAAAACTGAAGATTCAGGTATTGAGGCTGGTGGTAAAAATGAAAAACCATGGACAATGGAGTCAGATAAACCTGACCCCACTCATGCCCCTGCTGCTGGCTATATAACCTTGGACAAATTATCCAACCAGAGATGCTAATTTGTAAAACAGGAATGTAACCAGTGGCAGAGGTGCTAGTTACCAGCCTAGTCTTGTCGCTTTGGAACCATCATACAAACCCAGTACCACCTACCTCTCCAGGCCTTTTTTGGTTAGAAACTTTTCTCTTACGAAGCCACCTTTATCTTGGGTTTTCTACTCTATTCAAGTGAACTTAATCCTCACTCACCAGGTCCTGATGACTAAATGACTAAAGTTCCTATTACAATTCCTAGTACACAGCAGACATTCAAGAATGGTGCTGCTTGTGCTACTATTCTTGTTGTAATGCTCCTATTAGAAATGCTACACAGCAGCCAGGCGTGGTGGCTCATGCCTGTAATCCCAACTCTTTGGGAGGCTGAGGCAGGTGGATCACCTTAGGTGAGGAGTTCCAGACCAGCCTGGCCAACACGGCAATAACCAGTCTCCACTAAAAATACAAAAAAAATTAGCCAGGCATGGTGGCACATGCCTCTAATCCCAGCTACGTGGGAGGCTGAGGCAGGAGAATCGCTTGAACTGAGGAGGCAGAGGTTGCAGTGAGGCGACATCATGCTGCTGCACTCCAGCCTGGGTGACACAGACAGACTCCGTCTCAAAAAAAAAAAAAAAAAAAAAACAGAAATGCTACACAGCTCTTGTATATAAACTTAACCAAGAGTATTTTCAGAATCATGACATTCTCTTAAAACAAATCAAGACCTATAACATACACCAAAACCAGGACTCCAAACCACTGGTAAAAGCAGAAGTTATAAAGCACCATCTAATTCTTTTTTTTCCTTCTGTGTACGAGAATGCCTATACTTTTTGACAGGTCATTTTGTGAAGTAAATTCAATGTGAAGATGATCTGGAAAACTTCACTCTATAAACAAAAATGTACTACTAAGAAAACAGTACTTGTTATGTCTCATTTATCACTCTTTAAGAACTAGATCCTCTTGCCCTATAAACATACATAATTACTAGTTAATTTTTTTTAAATTCTTTTCTAAAAAAACTAGTCATCCCCCAGTATACAAGGGATACTGGTTCCAAGATGCCCACACACACCAAAATCCACACATACTTAAGTTCCAGGCTGACTGGAACCAGTAGATTTGAAAAGTTGGCCTGCTATATACACGGGTCTCAAATCCTGCAAATACTGCATTTTCCATCCACATTCGGTTGCACATGCACAAACCACGGACACGAAGGGCTGACTATATTTATTGAAAAAACCTGCGTTAAGTGAATCTACATAGTTCAAACCCATGTTGTTCAATGGTCAACTGTACATCCTCGACAACCAGCTAACACAATGATATGACTGACCCAGACCCTTCCTGGAGAATACACATATAATCCTGGTAAAAGTACCATTTGAGAATAAATGATTTCTAGCAAAAGAAAACTACATTTCCTCTTTATCAGAGACTGCAAATAACTTCATGGTAGTTAAGTAAACTCTAGAGATCATCAACAATGCTGGAATAGTGTGGGAAGAGAAGTACAGTCAATGAAATGACAAAAATGGTTGCACATATGGTATGTCCTTAAATTCAAGTTCACTGGCTTTGTAAAGTGTCACTGGTCCCAAAACAGAATTCACTCAGTATTCAGCCCTCAGCATCCAATCAAAGCTTCTTGTATCTGACATTCATACATACCTTCATCTAAATAAGAATCTGCCAAACTTCCTCCTAGCTTCTTGATAATATGAATTGCCTCGAGGTTGCCAGAGCCTTTCAGTCTGAGAACTGCTTCTACAGCTAACTTTGTAAAGTGGTCTTTGTGATGAGTAAGAAGTTTTGAGGATAATGTTGTGCCCGCAATATTCATTAAATCTTGACGGAATTTTACTTCATCGGAACTAAATAAAACCAACCAAATACACATATTAACCTTACTTTTCAAAATTTATCTATTCACGTCAATAGATAGTATTACCCTAACTGGTCAAGTTTGTAAGCTATAAGAAAAGAATTAAACCTCAGCAGTAATCAAGAAACACAAATTATTTTCCCCACCAAACTGGCAAAATGCCAAAAAAAAGGGGGGGGTGGGGTACAGCACACAAGCAAGCAAAAATCTAATATTGGCAAGAATATGAGAAATGGCCAGGCACAGTGGCTCACGCCTCTAATCCTAGCACTTTGGGAGACTGAGGAGGGTGGCCTGTAATCCTAGCACTTTGGGAGACTGAGGAGGGTGGATCACTTGAGGTCAGTTCAAGACCAGCCTGACCAACATGGTGAAACTCCATCTACACTAAAAATACAAAATTAGCTGGGTATGGTGGCACATGCCTGTAGTCCCAGCTACTTGGGAAGCTGAGGCAAGAGAATCGCTTGAATCCAGGAGGCAGAGGTCGCAGTCAGCCGAGATCACACCACTGCACTCCATCCTGGGAAACTCTAAGAGCGAGACTCCGTCTCAAAATAAATAAATAAATAAAAAGAATATGAAAAACAAGTAATATTATACAGTTGCAAATGGGAAAATTAGTAAAAATGCCTTAAAACAGTGGTCCCCAACCTTTTTGGCACCAGGGACTGGTTTCAAGGAAGACAATTTTTCTACCTGCATTAAGCATGTTATGAAAGAACACTAAATGTTTAGAACAGTAGTACTTTGGTGTACCAACCCATGATCGACTGCAGAACTCAACAGTGCCTCTCTTGCAGCCTTTGTGGCTTCTCTCCAACCCGCTATGATGGTCTGTGGATGAATCTTTTTTGCAATTAAAGATTCTGCTTCCTATTAATAGTTATAAAATAAAAGTTATAAATAGAAAATTATTAAGCACTCCTCAACAGTAAAGATGGAGGAAGTAAGGACTTGATTACCTCTGATACTCAAAAACAGTAGGAAAAAGAGTTGCTCAGTTGCTCTTACCCTTAATAATTCTGCTGCTAAAACGGTAACAGAGGTAGTGCCATCACCAACTTCATCATCTTGAACCCTTGACATATCTAGAAAAAGAAATTAGTTAACTCAAAATTGCTTCTTTGCTTACTAAATTCTCCAAAAATATTCACTACCAATCTAAACTTATCAAGGTTCCTCATACAAAAAATTCTTTGGAACTTTGAGGTCTGAAATGTAACAGTTTTACCACCAATATATGGCACTCCTGAAGCTTGTATTTTAACAATGATAATTAAAACCCAGTGGACATCAATTGACAGTACAATTGGTCAACACAGCCTATTTATAAAGTTATTTCAAAAATGTTAACCAATAGTATTATTAGGTTGGTGAAAAAGTATATTCAGACTTACCAACTAAAACTTTAGCTGCTGGATTGTCAACACCAATGTTTTTCAGAATAGTGGCACCATCATTGGTTACCATAAGAGAGGCATCTCGTCCGCTGCTTAGAAGAATTTTGTCCTAAAGGGAACATAATTGGTTCAAGTTAAGATATAAGTACATCTTGAAGAATGCATGGTTCAATCAGTATTCTCATACAATGCTAGTGTTATCAACACCCTGGATGGCTATTTTGTGGTATCCATCCATCAAATGTTTTCAATACATACACCATGTTAACCAAACCGTGGTATCTACCCCTAGAAACATCAGAAGCACAGGGAGACACTAGTTTTTGTTTCAACACTGTTAACTGCAAAAACAATGGAAAGAAACTATCAGTACAGCCATAATTAAATTATAAAATAATTAAGGTACAAGATAATATTTGACAGTTAAAGAGGAGGCAGTATTATCTACTTACACTGAAAGGAATTTAAAAGACCAAGCTACAAAACAGTATTGATAAATAGTACCTATGTTTTATAATACAGTATCTATTATATGAGTACAAAATACATAATAAAGTACACATAATTCTACATAAATAGAAAATTAGTAGTAGTACATGCGAATTATAACACTACTTGTCACTGAGGAGGGGCATAGGATTGGGGATGGTGATTCTGGGGACTCTGATTTTTACTAAGAACATACTTGTCTTTTATAATTAAACGTTCTAAAGATTAAAAAGCATTTTAAAATGTTTGTTATTAATTATATTTCCACTAAGGGCTCTAAAACAATATTAAAACATAAAACTTTTCTATTTTTCCTACCATGCCTTTGGGTCCCAAGGTGCTCTTTACCAAGTCTCCAATGGCGATGGCACCAATAAAAGAAGTCTGGAGTAAAAACCAAGGAGATTATCAGAATCAACTTTACCGTCTTCAAGTACAGTTTTATCTTTATTTACTTTTTTTTTTTTTTTGAGGCAGAGTCTTGCTCTGTCGCCCAGGCTGGAGTGCAATGGTGCGATCTCAGCCCACCGCAACCTCCGCCTCCTGGGTTCAAGCGATCTTCCTACCTGAGGCTCCCAAGTAGCTGGGATTACAGGCACCCGTCACCACGCCCGACTAATTTTTGTATTTTTAGTAGAAACGGGGTTTCGCCATGTTGGCCAGGCTGGTCTCGAACTCCTGACCTCAGTTCATCCGCCTAACTCGGCCTCCCAAAGTACTGGGATTACAGGAGTGAGGCACCGCACCTGGCCTCCAGTTTTATCTTTAAAACAAAAGTTAGAACAAGGCTTACCAGGCGAGCTGTCTCTGCTCTCTCTTCATCAGCTCCTGCCTTGAAGATGTTAACAGGTGCAAGGGAAAGGGATGCCTAAAAAAGAAAACCAAGAGGCATTTCGTTTAAGTACCAATACTCTAACACATACACTGAGGTGCCTTCCACTTGTCTTACAAGTGGATATCTAAGAGAAAACTCATTTACAATAATGTTTTCAAACAAATGAAGCTTCCATCATCGGAGAAGGCATTTAAGTGGGAGAGAGGGACTTGTAGGAGAGCGACATGGCTTTTCGGATCTACAAGGCCCCAGGAGTATAAACTATACACCAGCGAGACTGACAGTTACCTATGGCTAGACAAAAGACGATCTTGAACTAAGAATGAGGCAGGGAGGGGTTTTTTGCCATCGAGGGGACGCCTGCCATGCGGGCGAGGGAACGCGGCCTCCATCTTCCACCCCCGGGTGGCTCTGGCCCCGCCGCTCCAGGCTCCGCCCCTAGAGGGAGGGCGGGGCGGGTCCCACACTAGAAATTTCTTCGCTTGGCGTGAGGCGCGGGCCTGGGCTCCGGGGACTATGCAAAGGCCTGGGCAGAAGGAGACGCTGGCTTTGCGGTCCACTCCTCCCCCTCGTGGTGGGCTCCACCGGCTGGCCTGGCACAGGCCGCACGCCCCACGGCTCGCACCATGTGCGGCGGGCCGGAAAGCCAGAAACGGAGCCTACAACCCCAGCAGGACAGAGGAAGCAGTGGGGTGCCAAGAGCACGGGGAAGCAGGGGCAGGGCAAGAGACAGGGAGGTCAGGCTCACCATAGTTCCGAGGAGTTCCGCACACAAGTGAATCCCCTCACAGCTCGTGCTCAGGGCCAGCAGACAGAAGGAAGCCGGAAGTGACGTCACACACCCTACTGTCGGGGGCGGGGCCCCGGCCTTCGCGTCCCTCCGGCTGGCCGTTACCGCCAGCAGGCGTCCCATTTTGATTGGAGCCCCACGGGCCGGAAACGCAGCCTTTCACACTGGAGGGGGCGTGGCCGCCGCTCGAGGACGGAGGAATTGGGCGGTTGAGAGAGGAACAACCCAAGAACAAAGAGGCGGCTGCTGCACGGGTTGCCATAGCAATGGAGTTCTTGCTCACACTTTATTTTCTTAAATTTAATCCTTAAACATTTGTGTTAAAATCACACATGTACACAGTTCAGTGTTATGTGCCAATAATGAAACCATAATTTACCTACCTCACCACTTCCTGTCTCCAGGAAAACTACTTTCAACTTTTTCAGTTTTTTGGGGGAGCTATTTACTATCATATTCCCAGATAATATTATTGCTATGTTAATTTTAAACATTATTTACTGAGTATTACAGAAGAGGACTTCCTTTTCTCATACTGAATTTTCAAACGTTATTTCTAACTGGACGTTGACTGTCCAGGCTAAGGTCTTGTGAACTGACAGAGACATTTATAGTATTTTATCTTTGCCCTATTTACTCATTTTCAGGAATTTTTGCATTTCAGTTTTTTTTTTTTCCTCCTATAGTAGAGACGACTTACTAGTCTTTGTTTATAATAAACTGAAATATTTGGGACTGATCTTGACACTCTTACATGTTTTGGCAGACATCAAGATCAGTCCCAAATATTTCAGTTTATTATAGACAGTTTTCTACTTTCTTTAAGTTGACGGATGTCTAAAGCAAAATTTGTTCTCTAAAAAATTTTTCTGTCATCTACTGATACCCTGTTTTCTCCCTTTGATCACTTAACAAGCTCCTTGGCAGGGCGTGGTGGCTCACGCCTGGAATCCCAGCACTTCAGGAGGCTGAGGCTGGCAGATCACCTGAGGTCAGGAGTTGGAGACCAGCCTGGCCAACAAGGTGAAACCCCGTCTCTACTGAAAATACAAAAATTAGCCGGGCGTGGTGTGCGCATGCCCATAATCCCAACTACTCAGGAGGCTGAGGCAGGAGAATTGCTTGAATCCGGGAGGCAGAGGTTGCGGTGAGCCGAGATTACACCACTGCACTCCAGCCTGGGCAACAGAGTGAGACTCTGTCTCAAAAACAAACAAACAAAAACCAAGCTCTTGGATTTTTCTTTTTCTGTTTTGTTTTGTTTTAGAGACAGGGTCTCACATGTTGTCCAGGCTGGCCTGGAACTCCTGGGCTCAAGCAATCTTCCTGCCTCAGTCTCCTGAATAGCTGGGGTCTCCTGGATTTTTGACATTGCTAACATTAACAGGAATTTTCAATTTTTAGTTGTTTCTACCCTTTGGATTTCCTCTAAGTGGGTTGATTTCCACCAGGGGTTGGCAAGCTGTGAGGAGTCAAACCCAGCCTGCCAACTGTTTTTGTATGGCCTGAGAGCTAAGAATAGTTTTTACGTTTTTAAGTGGTTGAAAGAAATAAAAAATTTCCTGACACATGAAAATTCTGTGAAATTAATATTTCAGTGTCCGTAAAGCTTCGTTGGACTCCATGGGCATACCCATGCATGTTTACTCTGTCACAATACAAGAGCAGAGTTATGTGGCAGAGTTGAGTAGTCACGACAGGTTGTGTGGGCACACGAATGCTAAAACATTTATTATCTAATTCTTTACAGAAAAAGTTTGCTGACCCTGGTTTACAGTATTCCTCAGGTCCGACGTGAAAAGGGGGAGTTCAGGCTGAACAAATTGTTTTTTTAAGTCTCCCAAGAATTTTCTGTTCTTTGTAGGAAAACTTGGTCTTCTTTCAGGAAATGTACTTTCCTAGGCCGATCCCAAATCGCATTCTGGAATGAGAAGATTCACAATGAAAAACTAAGATGCCTGCACAATATTGAAAAAGGTTGTTTTTATTGTGGGCAAAATTACATACCTGGAGATATTTACTATGTCCTCTGGTAGGCAAGCCTGAGACTGTATGTGATGGGGAAACCAATGACTGCTCCCTGCTGGGCTTTGAATGTAGCCAGAGGCATTTGGATGGGGAGAATGAGGCAGGCCTGCTACCTTGTGGAACTGAGGCTAGAGGCAGCCAGGAAGAGACCCTATGATGGGACCCTTGGAAATGTGTCCCTTCTCCATTGCATCTTTTGATCCTTCCTCCTTTCCTACTTCCACCTCCTTTGATGACACCTCTACACCCAGAGGCTAAACACTCACCTTCTAGACCCAGACTATATGAGTTTGAATTTCAACCATTTTACATGCTGGCTTTGTAGCCTTGGGTGGGTTTCACAGGCTCTTTAAATCAGTTCATTGAAGGCCATTCAGAGCATGATCAATGTGCTAGCTTACCAAAAACTGTCTCTTTTAGCTGTTTATACTTTTTTTTTTTTTTTTTGAGACGGAGTTTCACTCTGTCGCTCAGGCTGGAGTGCAGTGGCATGATCTCAGCTCACTGCAACCTCCGCCTCCCAGGTTCAAGCAATTCTCCTGCCTCAGCCTCCCAAATAGCTGGGGCTACGGGCATGCACCACCACGGCTGGCTAATTTTTGTATTTTTAGTATAGACAGGGTTTAACCATGTTGGCCAGGCTGGTCTCAAACTTCTGACCTCAAGCAATCTGCCCACCTCAGCCTCCCAAAGTGCTGGCTGAGATTACAGGCATGAGCCACCACGCCTGACTTTTTTTTTTTTTAAATTGAGACAGGATCTTACTCTGTCACCCAGGCTGGAGTGCAGTGGCGCGATCTCCACTCACTGCAGCCTCTGCCTCCTGGCTTCAAGCGATCCTCCCACCTGTCTCGCGAGTAGCTGGGAATACAGGCATGCGCCACCACACCGGCTAATTTTTTGTATTTTTGGTGGAGATGGGGTTTTGCCATGTTTCTCAGGCTGGTCTTGAACTCCTGAGTTCATGCAGTCTGCCCACCTTGGCCTCCCAAAGTGCTGGAATTACAGGTGGAAGCCACTGCGCCCAGTCTATTTATACATTTTATAGTAATTTGTATTAGATAGGTTACAGGGCCTATGGAGGTAGTGAGACCTTGGGAATCCATGTTTCTGTGATTAAACATGTTGTGCGACTTTCTCCTGGCTCTTCTTCTGTCCTCTACTCTCAAGTCCCTTGATCTTGGCTTATCTTAGTTAACCCTTCCTCCTCCCTCAAAGTCTTTGTGACCCTCTCCTCTCTATGACTCTGTGTCCTCCTCTCTCTTCCCCTTGGCATAATATGGCTTTCAGTGAGTTGACTTTTTGTTAACTCGTCAGCTTCCGGTTATATAATCTCTCTGTGCCTCAGTTTCCTTTTGTGTAAAATGGAGATAATTATCACAAAGATTAAATAGCTTAGAACAGTGCCTGTTTAGCTTAGCTATTGTTATCATTATGTCCCAAGTCTTCTAATAGGCTTTGTTAAGTATAGTAGCTGAGGGTGGGTATGCTTGGCATGATATGGAAGTAGGAAAGCACTGTAGCATACCATGATTTGATGGCTAGAGGTGATTTGGGAGCAAGGGTAGATGCATTATCTGGAGTGAAATAACTAGCCAAAGAGGCAAACAACCACCAGAACAGTTATGGGACTTGTCAACATTCCTCAGGAACACTAAGAATACCTGGGGAAGGAAACCAAATAAAGGACCAGGAATCCAGAGTTGCATTGAGTAGGGTCGATCCAGACACCTAGTGTTTGGGTAGTAGGGAGGTTAGAAGATTTGATAATTCTCATGTTGCAGACCATGATAGTTTGTACACAGGAACCAGTCTGTGGAGCACACTTAGAGTAGCACTTAAAAAAACAAAAACAAAACAGGGTCTCATTATGTTGCCCAGGCTGGACCACAGTGGCATGATCACAGTTCATTGCAGCCTCAACCTCCCAGGCTTAATCTATCCTCCTGCCTCAGTCTCTTGAGTAGCTGGGACTACAAGCACACACCACCATGCCAGTTGATTTTTGTATTTTTTCATAGTAACAGGTTCTCACCATGTTGCCCAGGCTGGTCTCAAACTTCTGGGCTGAAGTGATCCACCCTCCTCAGCCTCCCAAAGTGTTGAGGTTACAGGAGTGAGCCACCATGCCCAGCCCCCAAATATATTTTAAATCTCAGTGAACTGACACCATCAACCATCTCAGTCACCCAAACCAGACAACTAGGGGTCATCTTTGACCCCTCCATTTCTATCATTTCCCCTTATCAATCAGAGGTGTTAATTCTTCCTCCTTTAGGTCCTCTATTACATTGGTGGCCCTGCATAAACTACACTTTTGATGTTCATGCTTTTATATGAGCCACTGTAATTCAACAAAATAGAACAGAATTGACATTGTGCCAGTTCTGGGCTTAGGCCTCAAGAAAGCCTAGCAGCTTCTACTTTTGTGCTCTTGGGAACCCTAAGCTGCCATGTAAGAAGACCACATGAAGAAAAACCCAAGACTACATGGAGGAAAACTAAGGAACACAGCTGATAGCTAGAAGTTCCAGACATGACCTAGTGGAACTGGTCCAGCCAGCCCTCAGCTGCTTGAACCATACTAGCTGAGGCACAAAACATGTGAGGAAGCCAGGCCTCCAGACATCATATGAGATGAGTCATCTCTGCTGTGCCCTGCCCATCCTGATCTATAGCAACTTGAGATATAAAATGATTGCTGCTTTAAGCCATTAAATTTTAGGGTGGTTTGTTGCACAGCAGTAAACAACAGTCCTTTAGCAATGCCTTTGAATACACATTTATCAGATCTGGCTCCATTTCTGAAAAAGCCTCTTAACCAGTCCCTGCTTTATTAAAATACCATAGTTCCAGCTACTTGGGAGGCAGAGCTAGGAGAATGGCATGAACCTGGGAGGCGGAGTTTGCAGTGAGCCGAGACTTCGCCACTGCACTCCATCCAACCTGGGCGACACAGCGACTCCGTCTCAAAAAATAAAAAATAAAAACAAAAATAAAAATAAAATACTGTGCCCTTCAGATATCCATGTTGTCAGAGTAATCTGTCTAAACTATTATTTTTCTGGTGTTTAAAATCCTTCAAGTTCTGTCACCTAAACAAAAGCTCCTTAGGATTCTGTGATCTGTTTCTCATTTGTCCTTTCTTCTGTATCCCCCAAGCCTGCCTTTGCTCTCCATGCTTTTAGTCATTTGGAACCTCTTGCAACCACTGAATGTCATGATCTTTCTATACCTCTGTGCCTTTGCACATGCTATCCCTTCTCCCTAAGACATCCTCTCTTAAGCTACAAAGACTTTAAACAAAACACCTCAGGGATCACCCCCTCCAAGCAGCTTTGCTTGAAAACCTGCACCCCTAGGCTGAGTTGGATGCCCTTCCTTTGTGTCTTTATCATGCCAGTTACATCAATCATTTGCGGACATGTCCATCTCCTTCATTATTTAAATAATTTCCATCTTGACCTGTACTCAACTAAGGCTTTGCAATGTCACTCAGTGGCTAAAAACAGGTTTGAAGTCCCAGGGCTGAGAACTGCTATTTGGAATGATCATACAGATAAAACTGTGAGAGAGCCTGTCAAATAGTTACAATTTCATTTTGATGATATGTTCATTTTGAAAACAGAGGCACCGATATGAGACTAGGAAAGAAAATGTCATGAAGTTTCAAGTAGTATGTGAAATATAAATACAATAAAACTTTAAGTAGATATCCAACCACACGTTTTATTGGGGTTTTATTGCAATCTACTTTCGGCAGTAAGGGGAAAGTGAGCATGAAAAGAACTCCAATCAGACTTTATTCAACAAAGCAGCTTTTCATGAATGCTTCAGGTCTGTGTATGATCAGCTCAGCTTCCAGTATCAACTTGAGTACCTCATCATGGATATTTATGCTAGAATGACAACAGTAAGGCATTGCAAAATCCAAAGTCATCTAATATTAAACCATATTTTACATAATTTGTAGGACAGTATAATACTCTACAATAAATAAGGATTTTAAAAAATGTGTTGCTTAGCCCTTGTTGAACTAAATTCAATTACTAGCTTATTCTAAGTACTCCAGTTAATAAACGTTTGATTGTACTTAAAGAACTCTGACTTCTCCAAAGATAAAAAAATTAGTTATTTGTCTTGACAAAAATTAAGCTTAAAAAGCACATTCACACACTTGTCCTTAAAAGCATGTTTACATCATATATGAGAGAACTTTTCATGCCTGATGACATGGCTTATATGCAAAAACAGTCATATGCAAAAGACAACTAGAGGGCAATCGTCCCATCCCCACTTCCTCCAAAAAGCCACACTCGGCCTCAGTGTAAAAGTTATATTTTATTGCCATGCTACAAAATGTATGAAGTTGGCACTGATAGGGAGAAATAGAGAACAAAGGGTGGGAAGGGATAGAGGGCAAATTATGTTGTTACATATACAAGGTTTTATTTTAATTAACAGTGGTTACGTTTTGCCAATATTAAAAATGCAAACCAAAATTTAAAATGCTGATCTGAAACAGCATTAAGATACAATTTATGCATAGTACAGTATCACTTATGTCCTTTATTAGAGAAATATGGAATGTTTATAAAAGAAATTAACCATGGGGGTAAAATTCATATTTCATATACAATTTGGCAATGGTAGTCCCACTGTTAGACAATTTTTTATAAAAGAAAAAATTAAAAATCTAATAAGCTACCTTTATACAAAGTTGCTATATTTATGCCTTTACGTAGGAAAAAAACATTTATAATGCAAATGAGGACATACAATAATCTTACAATATTATACAATGTAATGAAAATAAAACATAACACAAAGTTTGTCCTTTATAAAATGTATATTTTGCATTACTAATGCAAATGTGGCACACTGGTGACTACTGTACTATTAATACCAGTCTGTTTCCATGCTATAATTGTCCAATTGCCATAGAACTGCAATTATAATGATGCTACAAAAGAACTGTGTTATACCCCAAAAAAATGAGGAAGTAGGGATGGGGAACAGGGATGTAAAGAACAGGAAAGATAGATAGGGGGCTGGTTTGGGCAGAGTATACTGTGGTATGTCATAAAATATTTGTTTATTTTTCAAGCCAAAAACATTTTCTTTACATTCTGTAATTTCGTACCAATGCCTTTATTCAAATTTGGCAAACATCAAGGAAAAGGTAATTAGTACCATATACCTCACACATCAGAAATATGAATGAGATGCCAATACATCAGTTACTTGTGAATGATGTCTCTGATGGTATGTCTACTTCAAGAATATATGTATTTATACACACACACTACACATTGCACAAAACATTTGGGCATTATAGGTTAGGAATAGCACAGCGGGAATTGGGAAGTACTTTTTCATCTGTTAAAACCTTTACCTTGAGGCAAAAATATGGTGGCACATTGTTGGGAAATTATGAAAACATAAGGCCCCTGTCCCATTTTTAATAGAACATTATTGAGGTACATTTTTATATGCTGTGCCACAGTTTTGGGGAGGGGAAGGAGATTAACAAACACTAGCTTGACTTGTTCTATTTATAACATTGAACGGTGGAGAGGGTCAACATTAGTATCTATAAAAACAAAGATTGCTTGGCAAATTTTCCTAAGTCCCAGATGTGATGTATTCTGGATATACTGGGAAGTGAAAAGCTTTTTGCTGAATCTTCAAGAGTAAAGTGCATATCTCATCACTCCACAGCAGCAGTAAATAAAAGGAACTATTTGCCAGTCTTCCTGGAGGGAGGGAAGGCACCATATTTTCATTTTTAAAATAAGATGAAACTGGGAAATAAAACACACTAAGAAAAAACACAAGTAATACCAATATCAGTTTCCAACCCTGGCATGGGATAGATGCTGTTATGATTTATATGGGTAAAACAGTATTCTATTTGGAGGGAAAACATTAACAATGATTATATTTCCAAAACCAAAAAGAAGGATCACATGGTCTACCAACAGAATCATCTAAAATTAGATCTGCCTCAGAAAATCTGAGATATATGGCCATAATTATATGCTAATAAAATATTAATATTTCATTCTAAAATGCACCTAGTAATAGGTACATCCTTCCAGGACACAGCTTAATGCCCATTACTAAACTACTGCAAAGGACAAGTAGTATTCTAAATTACCTTTTATTAAATAGGAACACAAGTGATTTCTAGAAGACATCTAGAAATTAACACCAGTTGTATATATCTTCCTAATACTCTTATAGTACCTAAAATCAAATTCTTAGCAAATTGGTCCCATTTTCATTTTTAAAGCACACAGTATTTAAAGCATAAACTGTAATGATTATATTGGAGTTATCTAAAAAAATAAAAACTAATTAGAATCCGGAGGAAACAATGAAAAGGATGACGGAAAGAATAAAGTATCCAACCTCCAAAATGAATAAATAGATCAGCCCTTTCATTTGGAGATTAATGTTCTGCCTTGACTGGTTGTTTCAGAAAAAACTATGTGCATTGGTTCCATCATAATTCTTATTCCACATTACAAAAACTATTACATAAATTTGGCACAATTAGCAATTTACTCAGAAGAAAGGATAGTGGAACAATGTATTAAAAATGGAACCTGCATCACGGAAACTGCACACCTATACCACTGCTCTCTTTTAAGGGAACAGTGAACACTTTAATAAGCACCAAGTTCACAAGGGAACAAAAGGGGGAAAAGAAAATTCTGCTATGCACATAGAATGATAAAATACACTGATATTGATTTATAATAAAGACACTAAAATGGCACTGAAAACGATAAAGACACCTTTAATAATTTATTTTCTTTATAATGATCCCACTCTATTGTTCTCCTAATCCATCACTGTCCTATGATTCGGTTATTTACTGAATAGGTTGGATGCTAATATGACTAAAACTTTTTCATGCTAAATTAACCTTAGTTATATCTGGTAGATCCAGATCATAATCTCAAACTTCCTCATATTTAGAGGAAATAGTAAAATATTTTGCAAGGTTACCTAACCTTTTTCCACTCTACCTTCTCTCATATTCTCTAGTGTTAAGGAAATTGGAACATCTTTGATTTTCCAAGAGTTTGACATATGGAGACTCTTCAGTTTATATAAATTTTAATTCATTTTAAATCCTAAATTATGATACAATCTCATTGCTACAAGACTTCCACTGTACCTGCTATGCTGGCAACAATATTAATATTTCATGGAAATCAAAGGATAATCAAAGATCCCGCTACAAGTAAAAGGACAGCAGAGCTGAGGAACACTAGAGTGGGCAGAGTACAACTGCAGCGTGTAGCTGGGGGAATTACTGCTAAAGTGCTGGGGAAGAGTGCCCACAGAGAAAACACGGTACACCTTGAGGGAACTTTGCATGTTAAAAGTATCTTCCTTTTTTTCTCAGTTGCTAAAGAGATCACCTATGGACACAAGTAAATTTAGAATTGAGAGAATGTTTTTATCAACTTGAAAAGTAAACAGCATATAAATAAATACTGGACAAGGGCAACCCTGTTATAGAATAACAGTAAGTTCCAAATGAACCTTCAAAACCATAATTTGACAAAAATGCAAACTAAACAACAATGAACACATAATCCAATTTCAAAACTATATACAAACTCAAACATTTTAAATTGAAAAGGACATAAAGCAACAAAATAACACATCCCAAACACCAAAGAAAAAACTGAAGATAAATGGAAACCTAATGGCACAAATGCCTCCAGAAAACAATGTTTTGTCAATAATCTATAGGAGAAAAACTTTCAAGAGATTGTGGTTCAGATTTTCAAATGTTTTTGGGTAAAGTGACCTGAGACTGATTCTTGAGCCTATTATAATTCTGAGTAAGATATGTGGACATGCCCTTCAAATGACATCATGAGATGAGTAAATAGAAAATCTTGTCTCCTTCTTGCCTTTCAGTGCACCAACAGCAAACCATACTCATGGACACAGGCTGCTTTCTAGTAACACTGAAGACAAAGGAGCTGACTGGTATAAGAGGAGGTGTGGTACTTGTTTCCTTTACATATGTTTTGGCTCAAGTAAAAAAGCCTTTAATTAATGATATAAAGGATTCCTCATGTTACATGCTGGAGGCCACATACTGTGAACACTGAATCTACGAGCATTAGTTTCAAAGCCTATAGTTATCTGTTAGCAATGCACATTGTCAAGAGGCTTTATAAAAAGTTTTAAAAGCCAACTATGACTTAGACATGAAAGATATGTGTTAAGTCCAGAATATTGATAAAAATCAACCAGCATGTCATTCACTTCAACTCTCATTTTAAATAGGCACTGTGAAAACAGGAATGCTGCTGTACAACGAGTAGTATATAATGAAATTAGTGTTCTTTAAGGAGTACCTGCTCTACATTAATTCCCTTTAGTTAAAGATGCACATGAAATACTCAGAAAAAAATTTTATCAGTCTATAAAAGGAGTTAGTATTTAGAAATGAAAATGAAGTACTTGCATCTTCATTTTTAAAAACTTCACAAAGGTGCAAACAACATAATGCTTTCCAGGCTCACATGGGCAGATCAGTACTATTGTGTCTAGTTTTCCTAGATGTACCATCATCTCGTGGCAGTGCTTTCTGCAAATTTGACATAGCAGCAGTTCTCTCGATGTCTATCACGGCATACAGCTCTGTGCGCCTGGTAGGGGTTTGTGGAAGGGGAGTCGTAGGCGTTTTTGGAGTCTGAGGGTTGTCAGAGTCACTGCCACCTTCCAAGTCAACCTGTATGTAATTAAGCTGCCTGTGTTCTAAACTTGGGCGTCTGATATCAAAGTTAAAGACTGTAGGTGTACAGTCCCGACGCCTTGAATATTCTATTTTGTGAGCACTTGCCGGCACTGTTACATTCTCTGTATTTACATAGTTATGCATTGGATCTAGATTATTATGGTAGCCATTTAGAGATGGGGTCTTTGGTCCTAAATTGTCATCTTCATCCCTACTTAGCTTGCGGGCTTCCCAAACAGGAGGCAAAGATGGTAGATTTTCATAGTTTAATAATGCAGTTCTTCTCTGAGCTGAGTTGTTGATATTCTGGGTATCTGAGGTACTGGTGGATGTCAGACGACCTCTCCTGACCCCTGAGGCACTAGGGATAGATAGCCCATTTATATTTTCATACACCAGTTTGTTAACAGAGGGTGCATCTCTTCGTTCATCACTGTCATAGCCAGTGTCCCATTCTGTGTTATTTGCTCCACTTCCACTAACTTGATCTCTTCCAAGTTGCTCCAATTTCTCTTTTTCCATTAATTGCTTTTGAACAGGCGTTGGCCCTAAAACAAATTTGACTCCTTCAGGTTCAAGAAGAATCTGAGGATCCCTGTCCTCAATACTACTTGGTTCTTCTTTTGGTGTGTTGCTTTCAGCGTTAGAAACCCTCGCCTCCAATGGAACATGCACACTTGTGCGGTTTTTCCGCTCTTCTTGCACACCTGTAGTGTTGACATAGGTATGTACCTAAAACAAAACAGAAAGTGAATTAATTTACTTAAAAAAACAAAACTGAAAAAAAGCCTGACCACATCAGTTAATTTTATTAACAAGTTAATTTTATTAACCTTCTCTCCAAATGCACTCTTACTTCAAAACTTTTGCAACTATTTTTTTATTAATAAAAAGGTGGAAAGAGAGAAGAAATGTAGAAAAGTCTTCCTAATTTGATAAAAGAGTAACGAGTTTAAAATAACATGCAGGCTGGGTGCAATGGCCCACGCCTGTAATCCCAGCACTCTGGGACACTGAAGCGGGTGGATCACTTGAGGTTAGGAGTTCGAGACCAGCCTGGCCAACGTGGTGAAACCCCGTCCCTACTAAAAATACAAAAATTAGCTGGGCATGGTGGTGAGCGCCTGTAATCCCAGCTACTCTGGAGGCCGAGGCACGCAAATCACTTGAACCCGGGAGGCAGAGGTTGCAGTGAGCCGAGATTGCACCACTACGTATCAGTCTGGGCAACAGAGTGAGGCTCCATCTCAAAAGATAAAGTAACATGCAGCATTATATTTGATTGTTAAACATGATAATTATGCAAAAAATAAAAATCAGGAACAAAATAGGGATTATCATTTTGCTGCTGTTGTAGAGGTTCTCAAAGCATTAAAATATGATCCAGAAATAAATAACAACTTTGAAAAGAGATAAATTTATCCTTATTTACTGATGATCTGATTATATAAGATAAACTCTACTAGATTTAATAAGAGTTCTGTAAAATGCATAGATATAAAATAAATGCCACCTAGTAAGAAATTATCACTATTTAGAAAAGCTTAATGGTATTTTGGGGAGATAATATAAAAATATTTAGAAGGGCCGGGCGCAGTGGCTCACGCCTGTAATCTCAACACTTTGGGAGGCTGGAGCAGGTGGATCACTTGAGGTCAGGAGTTCAAAACTAGCCTGGCCAACACAGTGAAACCCTATCTCTACTAAAAATACGAAACAATTAGCCGGGTGTGGTGGCCTGCGCCTGTAATCCCAGCTACCTGGGAGGCTGAGGCAGAAGAACTGCTTGAACCCGGGAGGTGGAGGTTGCAGTGAGCTGAGATCACGCCACTGTACTCCAGCTTGCACGACACAGAAAGACTCACGTAATTACGGTAAATGAGAACTCATTATGTACAGAACACAAAGAAACTGATTTTAAAAACACTAAAAACTTTTTAATATGACATATGGTTTACAAAACATAAGTATAACTAATTAATACAGAGGTTCCAACCAGATACTTCATTCCACACATGAAAACTAGAATAGTTGGGAACACTAAGTAACTCCGTAACATTAACAGCAAAATCTACCTTCCTACTAGTAGTTCACTGACTGTAACGGCTAAAATATGAAAAGCAGCATAAACTCTTAATCCATTGGACGTTCTTATAATGAGAACTGACCATGAGTTATGCCTTTCTTAATCTATACATGTACCTCTTCTGTGAACCCACAAGCTACTGTAATGCTAAGTTCCCCTGAATGCCCGCATATATTTGAGCATAAGCCAGCAAATATATGCTATTTCCTCTGATTGTTCACTACAAAAGTAATTTACAAACAGATAAACTTCAAGCTGAATAAAATCGTCTAGTTTTAGCACAGTGGTACCCTGACTCTGAACAATCATTATTGCTGTTACACCGTAGCATATGCTTACTTGTTCCTCAGCCACAAGCAAAGGATGTGTAGATTCTTCCCCTACTGAAGGCAGGCGAGCACTTCCCACAGAAGGATGTCTGCTTGAAGGATGGGATGAAGCATCTCCAAATGAGGGATATCGGGGATATCCATTAGGTAAGTTCTGAGCAGCAAATCCTGGAGCTGAGTTTTTTTTTTATTGGTTTAAGGAAAAGGGGGGTGGGGGCAGAGAGAATAAAAATGATTAAGAATCGAATCTGTACTGAGAGGATTATAAGAGGTCTTTCTGACAAGACAGCAGAAATCAGAGCACAAATAGTATTACTCCCACTCCATATTTTAGTTAATATGAAATACTAAATGTTTTCATTTTTAAAATATTTGAAGTACACAGAACTACAGCTTTTTTTTTTTTTTTGAGATGGAGGCTCGCTCTGTCGCCCAGGCTGGAGTGCAGTGGCGCGATCTCTGCTCACTGCAGGCTCCACCTCCCGGGTTCATGCCATTCTCCTGCCTCAGC